>NC_056732.1:1534446766-1534639266 GCF_019279795.1 Protopterus annectens | reverse complement strand
GTGGTTACTAGGCTGCTGACCCAAAGATCTTTTTAAGCCTAGACGTGTACCCAGTGTAATACTAGACAAACACAATGTAAAGGATATAGCACTCAAGTTCTTAGTTAGCATTGACTGCCCATGTCTTGGAGGGTCAGAGGTGAAATCCCTGTCAAGTCATTTAAGTTTTCCCATTCATTCATCCTGCCTACACATAAATATTGTGAGAGAGGTGAACTTTATGATATGATTAAATAGCCTATTCTAGAGGATTGGCAACCTCTAAAAGACATATCTGTCTCCACAGCAGGTCATATTGGTGTTGCAGGCCAGGTTAAGGTGCTGGGAGCAAGTGAGCCTTATTCCATTTGAGTTATGGATGTGCAGCATTTCCATTAGGTTTGTATCTGAGATTGCTCTGTAGGCCATGCACAAGTCTCCTCTAAGTAGTGTGTATGCTAATGAGTACAGTGATAGTAACCTCAGTCTGTCAATGTATGACCTGTGCTGGAGACCCTGTAATTTTCTTGGTTAGAAATCTCTGAGGTCTCCATAGTCGCTACAAGTGCCTGGGAAGGTACATAGAAGAGGGAACATTGTACTTGGCTATTGGCCTGGTGAGGCAATGCTTTTGCTAAAGAGGTGTGAGACATAGAATGACTTTCTTAACACAGTAGATACCGTGCATAGTGGTCAAAGTTTAGGCTACTGTCAAGTTGTGTTCCCAAGTCTCTCACTACTGAGTTGTTACTTATGGTATTATGTATGTGATAGTCTGCATGAATATCAGTTTTACCAAAGGGGTGATAATGCATTTCATAACACTGAGTTTGATTATTGACTTTGGCATCACTCACTGGTTTGTGTAAGTCTCTCTGGAAGTATACTGACAGTGTTTGTGGATTCAATGATTGTAGCTAATTTTCAGGCATCGACAAACTTAGTCAGCCACATCCTGTTTGGGTCTGACTTTGAGAGTATTCAAAACAATAAGGGGGCCAGCACTGAACCCTGTATAACCACCATAATATTGACAGGCCTGGTGGTTGAGGTAAATTACCCAACTTTGACTGAGTGTGATCTGTTGGTCAGCCAGTTAGCAACCTACCTGACAACATCAGGGTTGATATTCAACTGGGAGAGTTTATCATTGATGCCCAAATGTGGGACTGTGCTAAGTGAAGGTTGGTTGTATGCACAGGTTTGCCTTCTCTTATGGATCTGGTGATGTTTTTCAAGAGTCTACCCGGTTTAATATCGATGACCTGTCTTTGACAAAACCAAACTGTGTCGGATCAATAGTTTCGAGATCACTTATGTCTTTATTTGGTTCCACTTCATAATCTAGAAATGCTGAAATATCAAAACTCAGCAATTCGCAACTATAAAGCCAAACCATCACAATCACGAAACACATAACCCGGAAACACACAGTCACAAACATACATACACCATACATCACAAAAAACACATACCATTCTATCCACACTACTCAAACCACACAACCCTACAGTACATGTAAGCAGGGGTGCAAGCCCACCTACACCACCCATGTGGGGAGCTGCAGCCCCAGCACCCCTACTTATATATACTAACTCCAAGATCGTACATTAAAATGAAAAAAGGAAGTACACTCACACCCAGACATCCGACACTCCCTTACACACACACACACTAACACATCCAACAATTACACAGTCATACTTTCACGCGCCCACCCTAACCCACACATACAACTCACAAACAAACTCACATACACTCATACTCTCACCCATATCCCTTACAAAACATTCACGTACATGCAATTCTGCGTACATCCACACATGACAAACAAACCCATACAGAAAACACACTGCACGTAAACTAGCGTAAACACATAACCGGGAATTCGAGATATTAGAATTCACAATTATGCACTTTAGCTGTATAAAAAATTAGACTTTATAGTTTTGAAATGCTGAATTTCGCGACTTCATCATTTCAAGATTGTAAAGTGAAACCCCTTATTTACAGGGTCCAGGATGATTTGTTCCACGGCCTTACAGAGAAGAATGGTTAAGCTTATGCTCATAGCAGGTAACTAGTCTATGCGCCCTGATACAGACTCTAGATCTCAGAGTAATCAAGATGATGTTCCTGTTGAAGGACATGTCTCAGTACCAATTCCCACTCATAGGATCATAAGAAGTTAACAGGCTGTTGGTACTGAGGCCCTTATAAACCTAGCCAGTAGTTTAGCAGATTTTTAGACAAGTCAGGACCCAAAGTCCCTGTCCAGCAGGGACTCGGTTGATTCCAAGGGGTTTATTTTCTGGTTCCCATACAGTTATCAAGGTTGCGCTTAAAAAGGGATAATGAGGTAGTCTGTTTGATGTGGAGAGGGAATCTATTCAACAGATAGGGGAGTGTGTGGGACACAAATATGTCACTCCAACAAGTCCTACTGACATCACAGACCAGGATTAGGTCACACATATGGGTTGCTGTAGTGGAGCTTGAGCTTCAGATATGCAGCAGTACCATAAAGGCGGGGTGTAAGATTGCTTTGTATGCCAGACACAGGTCACCTCTGAGGAGTCCGTATGAAACTGAGTAGAGAGAAATGGCTTTTAGCCTGTCTCTGTAGGGTAATTGTTTGCGGCCCTGGATTCTCTTGATGAGGAACCTCTGTGGTGCCTCAGCTGCTGCATGTGCTATACGAGGTACATGCCGAACTTGGCCATGTACTGAATAATTGCCCTTATACGTGAAGAATACAGGAATGTTATGAACTCTTTGTCCTCAGGGCGTTTGTGTTCTGGCATGAGTAGTTTTTCCAATATATGTTTGGTTAAATAATGTTACCCAGGATCTGCGTAAAGGGTTGAATCTTGATAGATTGGAAGAGGTCCAGATAAGTGGAGAGGGCATCTTGAGTCAAATTTGGGGGTCTGTAGCTAGCAATACTTTGAATAGGGGTATTTTCAATGGTTAACTGCACTTGGAGTGTCTCCTCTGCATCACCAGCCTGGAGGTGTGTGTGTCTTTCATATACATTGAAACTCCACACCCTTTTAGTTTGCTGCCCAGAGATGGGGGTCTGAATGTATGATAGCATGAGTAACCAGACAAGGCTGGGGGGCTATATGCAACTTTGAACCAGGTTTCTGTGACTGCACATATGTTAACACCTTCCAGGGTTAAGAATGCTTGCAATGAGTTCAGTTTCATGTTTTGATTCCCAGCGTTTAGCAGCATGACCTTGAATGTGGGTTTTGTTGAAATGTTTGTGTTGGTAGTATGGACCTCATGACTTTTCCAAAAAAGGCAGTATGGGGCAGTCAAGGGCCTTGGGCAGAGGCATGAAGCCTAAGTCAGGCAGATGCAGGCCTAGTCTAGCAAAGCATCGTGGTCTGTCCATCATATATTCCCAGGCTGTTGGGTGCTGGATCACCCTGGAATGACACCAGAAACTAAGCCAGTTGGTAAAGTCAATCACTTTCTGTTTGTATTGAGGCATCATTATGGGTGACAGTCGAATGCTGCTTAAGTCTGTGGACATACTTGCCTGGGACCCATAGTCCACAAGCTGAATCATTTCTCTCTTCATATAGTCCAGGGAGGTACGGCTCAAGTTGTTCACACCAACATGGACTATAACAGAGTCAGAACAGTAGCTATTGTTCAGAGAGTTGAGTGTGTGAGTGATCTGGTGCATTCCGTCACCTGACAAACAATTAACTGTGACTTTATCCTTATGCAGCCTGGTTAGAGGCACATCTGTGTGTCACAGAATGGAGTATCCTATAACTGATATGTTGGGTTTATGGTTAGGCCTTAGTGGCTGCGAGAGACTGGTGTGTGTAGTTCGCATGGTATGTGGTGTGGAGGGTTGTGGAGTTCTCTGGTGTTTTTGCCTCTGAGGTCTCCTTTGTTTGGGTTTGTTTTTGTTGAGCACGTCAGCATATGTGGGTCTGTGTAATGCAGTTCTGGGTGGTGTTTGAGGTGTAGTGATTGTTAACTTTCTCAGTGCCAGATATACTGGCTTGTGGGGGAGAGAGCATAGACTCTAGCTTCTTTATGTATGGGTGTGTATTTACTGTAGTTTGAGTCACACTGTTAATACTCTTTTCAAGTGGCGTATGACAAATGTAAAAAAACTGTTATTTGAAAGTTAGCGATAAAATGACAGTGACACAAATGCTATTAGAAGCAGCTATACTGTCACATTACTGAAAATACCTCCTGCATGCCGGTGCATGACTGTATGCATGCATATGTGTATATATCCACCAACATACCCCACAGATAGGCATGTGTTTGTCTGTGTACATAAACAGAGACATGTACAAAATCGGAGACAGATTTGTGTGTGTGTGTGTGTGTGTGTGTGTGTGTGTGTGTGTGTGTGTGTGTGTGTGTGTGTGTATAGACATATAAATATATGTGGATCTATAAAAACAAATATATACAGCAAATACATTGTAAACAACATAAGCAATCAATATGATAAACAGATAATGACACATTTATTTATTAAAATTAATATCTATTTCCATCTTGATCTTCTTCTTCGTCTTCTCAGTGGATCATTGGTTTCCATTTCTTACAGTCCACTGCATCTTGCTCTGTCACACCAACCACCTGCATGTCCTCTCTCACCACATCCATATATCTTAAGTTAGGCCTTCCTTTTTTGCTCTTACCTGGCAGCTCCATCCTTAGCATACTTTTCCCAATATACTGAGCATCCCTCCTCGGCACATGTCCAAAGCAACGCAATCTCAATTCTCTGACTTTGTCTCCAAACCGTGCAACCTGACCTAACCCTCTAATATACTGAATCCTAATCCGGTCCATCCTTGTCACACCCATTGCAAATCTTAACATCTTTAACTCTGCCACTTCTAGCTCAGACTCCTGCCTTTTGGTCCATGCCACCGTCTCCAACCCATACAACATAGCTGGTCTCACTACCGTCTTGTAGACCTTCCCTTTCACTCTTACTGGTACCTGTCTGTCACAAATCACTCCTGACACTCTTATCCACCCATTCCACCCTGCCTGTACTCTCTTCTTCACCTGTCTTCCACACTCATCATTACTCTGGGCGGCGCAGTGGTGCAGCGGTTAATGCTGTCACCTCACAGCAAGAGGTTCTCCGGTTCGATTCCCGGCTGGGGTGCCTTCTGTGTGGAGTTTGCATGTTCTCCCTGTGTTCGCGTGGGTTTCCTCCGGGTACTCCGGTTTCCTCCCACATTCTAAAGACATGCTTCTAGAGCGTTTCTCCCCGGGCCTCCACTGAAAACAGGATCTGTGGAACCTAGTCGGACTTTCCCGGTCAACAAATGTTAAAAAAAAAAAAAAAAAAAAAATATGTTGATCCCAAGTACTTAAACTCATCCACCTTGACTAACTCTACTCTCTGCATCCTCACCATTCCTATATCCTCCCTCTCATTCACACACATATATTCTGTCTTAGTCCTGCATGCCATTCATTCCTTTCCTCTATAGAGCATATCTCCACCTCTCCAGGGTCTCCTCAACCTGGTCCCTACTCTCACTACAGATCACAATGTCATTTGCAAACATCATAGTCCATGGGGCCCCCTGTATGACTTTGTCTGTCAACCTGTCCATCACCATTGCAAATAAGAAAGGGCTCAGAGCTGATCCTTGATGTAATCCCAGCTCCACCTTACACTCATCTGTGACTCCCACTACAGACCTCACCACTGTCACACTACCCTCATACATATCCTGTACCACTCTTACATACATTATCTGCCACTCCCGACTTCCTCATAGAATACCACAACTCCTCTCTAGGCACCCTATCATATGCTTTCTCCAAGTCCACAAAGACACAATGCAACTCCTTCTGACCTTCTCTGTACTTCTCCATCAACACTCTCAGAGCAAACATTGCATCTGTAGTGATCTTTTCTGGCCTGAAAACCATACTGCTGATCACTAATCATCACCTCCCTTCTTAACCTTGCTAACACTACTCTTTCCCATAACTTCAAGCTGTGACTGATCAGTTTTTATCGCCCTGGGAGTTACTACAGCTCTGCACATCACCCTTATTCTTAAAACTACTTCCATCTTCATACGGGGGTGAAATGGTGTCATCAACACAGCCATCTGAGTCACAAAAGAGGAAAGTTTGAGAAAAGTTATGAGAATTCCAGTAACAACACTGAAGTATACCGCTAAAACAATTATGCCCACTTCATACTGAATTTTAATAAAACAGATACATTATCACATATCTAGCTTTAACAAATTTGACAGACATTCAGTAATGCCTTGAATTGGAAGCCGGTCAGTAAGACATAACAAGGATGTGGTTTTACAACTACATCAATAAAAACTTAGATTACAAATTACATACATACTTATCCACACAGATATGAAAATATACGGAAATAGAGAGACTACATTTACCCCAACTTTAAAATGGTAACCAGTGTAACTCTACTGCAGTCAAATGTTCAGGAAAGGAGTGGAAGATCTAAACATTTTACCACAATGCAGGGAGGAAAAAAGAAAAATTCATTTGGGTGGAATCAGTATTATACAAACAGTTACTGTGTGATTCCTGAAGGGCTTCAGCTACTGGGAAATACTTTTAGTGCAGTAACAGGATTTAATTTCAAAGTTGTCTCACATGTTTTTTATTGAAACGGTCTAAGATTTTCTGGTTTTAGAATCTTAGGACATTTGCAACTCAGTGGGTTTGTTTCCAGGTTGTAACTGTCCAAAGCAGTGCTGTTGTGCGAAATGAGAGAAACTGTCTTTATAAATGTCATGTCTGCATGAGTACATGCATGAATAAGCCACACTATTTATTTATTTTTCGTTAACCGGGAAAGTCCTACTGGACGATGTCCGTTTTCAGCAGAGGCCCGGGGAGAAAAGCTCCGTTACATAACAAAAAAAGGACATTGTAACATCATTTGTATACAAAAAGTAGTACATCACAGCAGTACAAATTTAAAATATTATACAAAGTGAAGGAAGACATGCAGTATTCACTATTTTTCTATATAGTGAGAGATAAAAGACAGAAAGAGAGTCACTCCTGACCATATGAAAAATAATTACCAACAAAGGAAGAAGGGCATGTAGCAACAAGCATGAACCAAATACACAATTGCCTAATTTCACTGCTACATAGGCTGCAGATCTGAGTGTGACTAGACTACATCTCTGGCTGAGGCTAAACCAGTCATTCAGCTAATGTAATAGCCTATGGGTGGGGGAAGATACAAACAAAAGGACAAACTGTCAAGATTACAGAGAATGACCATCCTCCAGTGAAGTTTGTGTAATCTGACCCGCTGTATGCTAATACGCTGCTGTGAAAATCCTGCCTCTGTGTGAGCATGTGACTTACACAGCACTAAAATGTAAACAATGCACTCTAGCAAGCAACTGAATTTAGAAACGAGCCAGTGCTCCTTTAAGTTTTGGATTTTTCTTGGTATATTGATTGATTTTCTTAGTATATTTTATTTTTTATTTATTTTCCATTTGTTTACCAGGTTAGTCCGACTGAACACAAGATGACTGTTTTCAGCGGAGACTCTGGGAGAAAAGCTCCAGATACATATTAAACAATTATAAAAAATAATAAAAATAAATTATACAAACATAGCTATTTTGTACAAACAGCATAGAAAATATAAAAGGAGTAAAATTAAAGTTTTACAATTGACGCAGCATACAGTGGTTAGAATATTGAGAAACAATTAAACAAGATAATATACAACAAATATACAATTGCTTGAACATAAATTCAAAAATAAGTTTCCATAGACAAACAAGGTCATAAACTAGAAATCATAACTATATTGATATGATTTATATTGCATTTATCTTGTTTTAATGATGGTATATGTATATTATTGTACATGTCATATGTGCACAAATATTTGTATTAATCTATGTATTTACAGTATATTGACAAAGTACTGGGTCACATCAGAGGCTTGGGAGGTCATTGTTAAGAAACTGAGAACTGTTGTAAAGCTTGGCATTGAATACCATAAGTTCAGGTTATGCTATAAGAGAATAACTATGTAAAGATAACCATGTCATCAGCCAGAATGCGTTAATAAACTTAATGTTTTACTGTGCACAGTAAGAAATGGATAGATTGTCCCAAACTCTGGACTGATGTGTGTGCTTTGTGTTTTTTTTTTTTGTTTTTTATTCCTGGGGAAATGCTATTCAGAAGTGAAGAGACATATAAGGGAACAGTTTTAGTGGCACACCAGGCTATGATTTTTTTTTTATGTCTATTGTCATGCAAAACTGACGAAATAGTTGAATCTAGTAAAGCTGGAAATGTGAGACTGTAGCCCACTGAAGGAGGGGAGATGGGAGGGAGTAACTTGGCCAGGAACTGAAACTTTCAAAACTGTTCTTTGTGAAAAGTCTTTTATTTCAGTAATTTTTTGACACTTTTGCAAGCTTCTTTCAGAGAATGTGTAGTACATCAGTAGGAACAATATTTGTAAAACTCGGCGCATACCAGTCAATGACACATAAGCTGCTGACTCTCAAACTTGGCAGTTTTTTTCATGTGTTCCATTCTAAGTGAATGGAAGTCTAGTCTGACAACAAATGGGTAGGGCTATTTGTTCTCACAGTCTGTGCATTGAGACAGATTTAGCTTTCCAAAGGAATCACAATGTCTGCCCCCATGAGGGCAGACAAAAGTAAAAAAAAAAAAATAATATAAAATTAGGAATGTGTACTTAGGTGCAGTAAATCATGGCAAGATAAAAAATGTTTTTTTTTCATTGTTTGCCCATAGTGGTCCTTTAAGTGCCGTTGATATTTTACAATGTTTTTTGTTTGAGATCTGCATTTTAAGCTTTTTTAAGTTATCAAAAAGTTTGATCTGCGCAGTAGTTGGAGTAGAGGTTAGCCTGGTCTCTTTTTTGCTTAAGAATCAAAGAATAAACCTAAGAGTGTGCTGTTGTAATTGGCCAAGGGGCTATTTTGCTTTGTTTGTTGATTTTTCTCTGCCTATGCAAAAGTCATTTTGTTTGCAGCTGGTAGTGCCTTGTATAGATGCAGGTATATAAAATCTCAATTTTCTATTTGAAGTCTACCTCTGAATTTATTCAGTACTTAGCTGAGTGACAAGCAGCTGGTTTACCCATAAAGAAACAATGCACCTCGAGTTTAGACCTAGATAGTTTCATAGGTAGGTACTAGGCTATCTGCCCGAGGGTATTTATAAGCCTAGCCAGAGTGTGTCGGCTTTCGCCGCCCCGTTGATTAATTAACTGAGCCTCTGTCAAGCAGAGCCAGTGAAGTGATCCCAGGGGTGTACTTTCTGTTACCCGTCCACTCGTCAAGGCTTCTCTTGAAGAGTGTTAGTGAGGGGCTTTGCCTAATGTAGTTAGGAATTTTGTTACAAAGCATGGGGAGTCTCTGTGACAGGAATCTATCCCTCCAGCATGTTCTATTTATTGTTGCGGCGAGGTTTAGCTTACTAGAGTGCGTGGCTCGCAGTGACTTGGATTTCTTTAGGTGGAGCATGTCCATCAATTCTGAGTTGGACATGGCTTTTTAAGTCAGGCAGAGATCACCTATGAGTAAGCGATATGCCACTGAGTACAGCCGGAGTTTTTTCAGTCTTGCTGCATAGGACATATGTTTAAGGCCAGTAATCCTCTTGGTGAGGTGCTTTTGTGGTCTTTCAAGCTGTTGGAAGTGTCTTGTGAGGTACATCCCAAATGGGGCATTGTACTCTATGTAATCTTTACCAATATATAGCAAGCATGCAAGTCAGTTGTAAATTGTTCTTGTACCACTGTTGCCGATCATGCAGTTAGCATCTGGAACCATGGATATGCACTTTTCTACCATCTCTTCAGCCATTTTGATGGAAATTGTCTCTTGTATATTGATAGTTGCCTAATTCTTAACCAAACGGATGCAGTGTGCGAGAGATGTAGTTACACAACATCACTTTAGGCAAGGCTCTCACATATAGACTCTGCAGGTACCAAACAGGTTGTCAGAAGCACACAGTACCACACTACACCTGTAATACACAGTACAGACCAAATACACATGCTCGCACATGGTGAGGCTCTTAAATGCAATCTACCTAAACATCACAGGTCTCCCTGATGTAAAAATGGCAACAGGTGACAACAGCAAACTCTAAACACTCAAATCAATCAGCACCCATCACTAAACCTACATCTATAACTCAATGTCTCAACCTATAAACCCATAAGGCAGATGTCCTAGTCATAGGAGATTCGATTGAGACACACTGATCACCACTCACCTGGCTGAGCAAAGAGAGGGCCATGTCAGTTGCCTTTCTGAATCCAGGATGTGCCACATAATGCATGCAGTCAAGTCCTTACATCACAAGTACACATGACGCTGTTAGAGTACATGTGTGCACAAATGTCCTGAGGCATACCTCCTTAGACTGTATATATGTTCATAGGTAGATACATAGCTAGATGTCATTGCAGGCCATTTTAAGCTTTGCCAGTCTCCTTTCTGGTGCTTGAATTAACCTACCCCTTTTGTAGCTAGATTAGATTTACCCCTTCCATGGTTGATAATTATATATTACCCTAGTGAGAATAGCTGGGATCATGTCAGAGGTCATTTTTAGGACCCTGGTCAGACTTATGGTTCTGTAATTGCCTGAATGTGTGGAAGTTCCTCATTAATGCAGGGCAACAAAGCTGTTTTTCATTTACTTGTTACAAAGTCTGTGTGGAGGCTGAGATTAAATGGTGTTGTCAAGTGTGTGGCAAAATCATGCTACATGCTATTGAAGGCGCACGCAGGGATATTTTCAGGACCCGTCAGTGCAGTATTGTTAGCTTTTGGTAGTGCTTTTGAGGACTTGGTCTTTTGTGATAACTGTAGACAAATCAGTGTTGGGTATATCTTGTGGGATAGACGGAGGGGAGAGAAGGATAAAAATTGAACTGTATTTGGTTTGCTGTGTCGTTGGCCTTATTGTAGGTAACATCGTTTACAGTTAGCTCCGTGCATTGCTGCTTTGTGCTTCTGAGATTATGAATATAAGTAAAAAGGCCTTATGATTGTCTGTGTCTTGTGTGATTGTTATAGTCTGAAACATGACTTTGGTGGATTTTATTATGCTCCTGAGCTGTTTGTATAAGTAATAAGGGCTTTATCATTCTGTGAGTTACTCTTCTTACTTTTAGTCCGAATTCTCTTCCTTTTATTGGAAAGCTTATTGATATTATGGTTCCACCATGAGGATTTATTTCTGGGGTTTGACCTGTGCTTACTTCTGTGGCTAAGTTTGCATCTGTGCAGCTGCTTATGTGTTAGTGTAGTGTGGTGGTGTACCTGTCCATGTATTATGTGGAGTTAATTGGGTTTGGTGGAGATCTGAAGCTTGCCAGTGTATTACTTAGGAGTAGGTATTTTGTCTTAGAGAAATTACATTGTTTGGAAAGGGTCTGTTTCAGTTTTATTTTGAAGGAGACAGCTTTATGGTTAGACCTAACAACTGACAAAGATACACAAGAGGTAGTGCAAGATGCCTCCATATTTGTAAGGAGAAGATCCAAAATGATGATCCCCCTAGTGGGTACTGTAATTCTTTCCAGGCGTTTGTATTGACAATGTCCAGAAATTTCTGTATTTGTGGACTAGTGGTGCTGGTATAGGTTTCCCAGTCTATAGTTGGATAGTTTAGATCACCTAGGAAAAGAAGATCTTGTGCTTAATACTGAGTAATTCTATTTTCCAAGTGTTGTGGCTTTCTTGGGTCATATATGGAGTTCTACTGTTGGAAAAATATATAGTATGCCGCTTTACTAGCCTTTGACGTCAATGTGTTCTGGATGAAGATTGAGACATCTCCACCTTTTTCCCCTCATGCGTAGTAGTTGGTCAAAATTTGTGGAAGGTGCCATATCCCTGCACAGCTGAAGTGCCCTTCGCCATTTTACAACCTCCTTTCCAGTACTCAGCATGGTTTCCGACCAAACCATAGCACCACCACTGCCTTACTCTCCTTTACTAACACTATCCTTCAGCATAAAAACAATGGCTGTCTCTCCTTTGCTACTTTCCTAGACCTATCTAAAGGATTTGACATGGTCCCACACAAACAGCTCATCTCTGTCCTCCATAACCTATCCTTCTCTCAGTCAGTCACCAACTGGTTTCAGAGTTACCTGTCTGACCGCCAACAATCTGTTGTATGGCAGAATGATGTAGATCTCCCCAACTACCTGTCTCTATAGGGGTTCCCCAAGGATCCATCCTTGGACCCCTACTCTTCTCTATTTTCATCAATAATCTAGCCTCTGCCACCAAACATGGCACACTCATACAATAAACAGATGACTCAACCATCATCTGCTCAGCCCAGTCCCTACCCAAACTGCAAAAAGTCACACAGGAAGCCTTTTCCTCTGTTGCAACTTGGTTATCAGATGCCCATTTAATACTCAACCCAAACAAAACTAAACTACTCATCTTCCAACCCACCAAACATACTCAAAACAACTCTCACTTTAACATCACAGCAAAAGACAACACCACTATACACGCAACAGAACACACCAAATTACTAGGAGTGGAAATAGACAATAAACTAAAATTTGACATTCACATATCCATGACCATAAAAAAAGTCCACAAAAAACTAAGAGCATTATACAGAAATAAGCAACTTCTCACCAAAGCAGCAAAGATTTCAGTAGCAAATTCCCACCTTATCTCCACCCTACTTTATGCCTCTCCAATATATACCAACCTAAGGCAATGCGATATAAACAAGCTCGAGACCTGCTACAACAAAAATCGCCAAATTCGCCACAGGGGCATCCTACCTTAGTCACCACTGTCTCTCACTTGCTGAACTGGGCTGGCTTGAAATCCCTCACCTTTTCCAATGGTATCAACTCACACTCTCCCACAAACTAGTAAACCATCCACTAAAAGTCCCATCCCTCCAGAATCTACTCCAACCCTATCGCACCACTAGACCACTAAGACCCAGCAACAAAAATCACTTACTAGTCACTAAAGCCAGTAAGTTTGCTGGAGAAGCACTATTGTCTTGCGCAATAGCCAAATTATGGAACTCACTTCAACCCACAATTACCTCCATACCATCATGCACCCACTTCAAAACTTTACTAAAAGCGCACCTAAAAACATGGTGGCTATGCCCTTGCAACTCCCCCTCTAATATCACCCACCCTATCCACCCACTACCTTTCTTTCTACCCCACTAACTACCTTGATTATAGCAAGCTCGGATGCTCATAAGCCTAACTACTTATTATACAGCAGGGACTTCTTATTGTAACAATTGTTAATGTCTGTTATGTCCTTCGCAGATGATAAAGATTCTAGTTGTCTGCTGATCTACTATGTTCTTCATCTGTAACTATGTTTGTAATTGTTAATTGCTATGTTGATCAAATTGTTAATTGCTATGTAAATCCAATGTAACTACTGTCTGTATATTTTAACTGTGGAGCTTTTCTCCCCGGGCCTCCGCTGAAAATGGACCTACGTCCAGTCGGCCACTCCCGGTCAACAAATGTAAATAAATACATTTTAGACCATGTGTGTCCTGCAGGGCAAGGAGGGATTGTATGGAGTGGAGTTTATTGTAACATTGATCAGTAACAGATTGTGCTCCAGGATTAAATGATAAAATATCCATTAACAGCTTTTTAAACTATATTTGTTTAATTAATACTTTAGTTTTCTGTTTCTTGTAAGTAGATAGGAATGTACTACTTTATTAGTTTGTAAGCATTGTGGTTTTAAGATAATTGATAAGGATATGTGTTGAGCTGATTGGTTGTAATGTCTGACATCATTAGTTATTTTTGTATAAAATTGGTTGATTTTTTATGTTTGATCATTCTGAAGAAGTTCCCAAGATTAAAGGAACAAAAGCGCTTAATTATTGTGTCTTTGAGCCTCGTATGAGCATTGTATTTTTTAAATAGTTTTTACTTTGGCTTTTAGTTTTCGTTGTTTCAGTAACACCTTCATATTTTCGTTTGCTTGCTTTGTTATGTTGGTATGTTTATCAGGCTGACATTGCCTAAAAAAGGCACTATGGGGGTGGGCACTGTCTTTGCCAGGAACTGAAACCCTAGAGGGAACAGATGTAGGCCATCCCTGGTAAACCAGTAAGATGTGCCGATCAAATCCTCCCGGGCTGACTGGTATTAGACCCCTTTCGAATGACACCAAAAACTAAGTTATTGAATGTAGTCATTTTTTGCTTATATTGTGGCATCATCCATGGAGAAGGTAGAATGCTGTTCATTGCTAGGCACATACCTGCCTGGGGCACGTATTCTGAGATCTACATTATGTCTGTCTTCATATATTCCAGGGAGGGACATCTCAAGTTACTGACACCTACGTATATTATGACAAAGTCGTATTGGTACTTCTTAATTTGGTCTACAAAGGCTTCTAACATAGCAAAGTAAAATTAGGAAAACATGAAGGTAATACAGCTCAACACCAGGAGTCTAAACAGAAAAATACATTCCCCACAAGCACTCCTTACCCTAGAATGCATTGTTTGGGAGCACACCCCCTCAGTGCCTACCATGCTTTCAGACCCACTGCACTAGATTAAGGCAGTGTTTCTGTATTTGTAAAACAAAATTACACCTCCAGACTTGTTTACCATTAACAAAATCCCATATCAAATTATAGACAATTAAGTGACCCCATTGGCCAATGACTCCTTCCTGTCTAGTATGGAAGCCCTAAGCATTCAGGCAAACAGTGTTCTCTTAGAAGACTTCAGCTATCCCTCCTTTTACTGGGAAACTTATACTTCTGGAGTTCATAAGTGCAGACTCATGAGACCAGCCAGTCTGTATCCCAACGAGGTGCAACAAAATCCTAAACTTGATTCTTAACCAGTATGAGAGGAATCTTTTCCCCTCCAGTTGTAACGCCTCCCTAGTCAAATCAGACCATAAATCAGTCATATTCACCATACAGCTAAAGCTGGAACATCCTCCATTATTTCATTATTCAGAGATTTTTCCAAAGCAAATCTTAAAGCTGAGTTATGACCTCGTAAAATTTAACTTCCCTTCCAATATGAGGACCCTGCTACAAATTCTGAATCCTTCAGCACCAAATTATCTAAGCATGTAAACAGTATCATAGAAACATGCATCCACTTCTGAAATAAATACAATGCCCAGTTTAACAATAAACCCTGATGGTGGAACCCTAATATAAACAGATTGTACAATAAAAGGAAAAAAGCTCATTGCACCTTAAAACAAATTTAATTCTGTAAACACCAAAAACATTATTATTAAAGCTAACAGAGAACTTCTGACCCTGATTAAATTAACCAAAACTAGGTACAAGGTAAAATAGCCATCCAGGTAAAAGAATGTGTCAGAAACCTCAGAAATAATGTTCAGGACTGTGCTAAGTTAATAGTAAACTGTATCACATGCCCTAAACCTGAAGACGTAGCTAGTGTTCTAGTGGATTAGTTTATTAAATTTATCTGCAACTACCCCCCCAGAGAGACAGATACAGACGCCCAAGAGGCAGATCTCAACCCCAAGGCTCAAACAGGCAACGACAGTGGGGCACCTCAACCCCAAAAGGAGGTGAGGACAAGTCTCAACCTTACAGGAAACAGTCACAATGACTTTCCCCCTTCGTACGCCAAGCACTTCCCTTTTGGAAGCCCCCTTAGGGGGAAAACTAGCACTTTTTTCTCAAAACTGGCAAACAATCACCCAAGACAAATGGGTTCTGAATATTGTGTCTCAAGCTTACAGGTTCCACTTTCATACTTTACCAAGGCTAAAAGGAATGCCAGACCTGCCACAAAATCAATGGGCAGAGGCACAAAAACAAATTTCAGCCCTCATGGACATGAAAGCTATTCAAAAAGTACCACAGCAGGAACAAGGACAAGGATTTTACTCAAGACTCTTCCTGGTCCCCAGAAAGGACAAGGCCTGGAGGCCCATACTGGACCTTTCAATTCTAAATACTTACCTGGATATTCCGAAATTCAAAATGTTGACATTACAGCAGCTTCTACCCATGCTAGGCAAGAAGGCTTGGCTTGTTACTCTGGACCTCAAAGAGGCATACCTGCATGTCCCTATCAGACAAAATTGCAGAAGATACCTCAGATTCAAAGCTGGTACAATGCACTACCAATTCTCTGCACTGCCCTTTGGCTTATCTACTGCATCCAGGGTCTTTACAAAGTGCCTGGCACCAGTAATTGCATTTTGCAGACAAAAAGGAATTCAAATATATCCATACCTGGATGACTGCCTCATTCAAGCAGAGACAAAGGACATTTTTCTACAGCATCTGGCATTTGTAAAAAGGTTGCTAATTTCTCTAGGGTACACAGTAAATGAAAAGAAGTCAAAATTAGTGCCCTCACAACAGATTATATTCCTTGGTGCCAGCTTAAATACAATGGCCCAGGTGGCTTACCTCACGCCAGACAAACAAGTTCAATTAACTCAATATTTTCAATTACTGGCAAAAAAGTCCCATCTCCCTGCAAGAAAAATTCTGCAGGCCCTGGGATTCATGGCATCCTGCATACTACTAATACCATATGCCAGACTGCATATGAGGAAATTACAGTGGTACCTAAAAAGTGTTTGGACTCAACACTCTCACAGTTTAGAAGCAGTAATACCAATGATTCTCTGCCTACAACAGGAGTTTCAATGGTGGGCACAGGCATGTCACCTAAACAAGGGTCAGCCTTTCACCCTACCCACAGCCAGCAGACTCTAACAACAGATGCTTCGGATTACGCCTGGGGAGCACACATGGCAGGAAAATGCATTCAGGGCAAGTGGACCACAGACCAGATGCATCTTCACATCAATCAAAAAGAGATGTTGGCTGTTCAAAATGCCCTAACAGCTTTCAAGGACCTTCTGCATCCAGGACAATTACTGTTAAGGACAGACAACACCACAGTAATGTGGCACATAAACAAGCAAGGGGGCACTCATTCTTATCCCCTATGCAGGCAAGCCATGACCTTGTGGAATACAGCTCTAACGTATCAAGTTCACCTGCAAGCACAATTCCTGCCAGGAAAGAAAAATACTCTGGCAGAAGATCTAAGCAGAAATATCATGGACCCTCACGAATGGAAATTGAATCCACAAATATTCAGCATGGTAACGTAAAAATGGGGATGCCCAGACATAGATCTTTTTGCCTCCCTCACTGAATTGCCAACTATAAAAATTCTGCACAAGGACTTATCCCAAACAACCATGGAAAGTGGATGCTCTTTTGTTCAGCTGGAAAAACCTAAAAGTTTATGCCTTCCCGCCACTGCCTCTTCTTTCAAAGGTACTCCTAAAAGCCAGACAAGAAAAAACACAGATGATCCTGATTGCTGCAGACTGGCCACACCAGCACTGGTACCCTATCTTAAGGAACTTAGCTCAAGGCCCATCATGGATTTTGCCTCAAATTCCACACCTTCTGACTCAACAAAACAATCAGATCCTGCACGGTCAGCTCAAAACCCTAAACCTGGCTGCATGGCAGATTCATTAGTCAAACAGGCAACACCTCTCTCTAAAGCTGTTCTGGATATCATTTTGGAGGCCAGGAGGCCTAGCACCAGGAAAACTTACTCAGAAAAATGGAAGAGATTCTGCGCCTGGAACCAGGCTCAAAGCCTTGACCCTCTTGTTCCACATTCCTCAGATTTTACAATACTTAACTGAGATGCTGGACAGAGGCCTATCCTTCTCATCAATTAAGATACATGCCTCTGCCATTTCAGCACATTATAACACTGATCCTCCTTTATTCTCTCATCCCTTGCTAAAGCAGTACCTCAGAGGGGCTAAAAACATAAGACCGCCCCGGAGAGCACCAACACCAACTTGGGACCTCAATTTCATTTTGGAAAAACTAGCCCTGCCACCTTTTGAGCCAGCCAATACAGCCAGTCTAAAATTTTTATCATGGAAAACAGCTCTGCTCCTGGCAGTAACTTCAGCACGAAGAGTCTCAGAGCAACAAGCATTAATGGCAGTGGAACCTTTTATAATTTTTCATCAGGACAGGGTTTCTTTAAGGACAAACCCTACTTTTATGCCAAAGGTGGTATCTAGTGTGGCTCTTAACCAAACCATCCATTTGTCAACCTTTTATCCAAATCCCCAGAATAAAGGGGAGAAACTTCTGCATTCTTTGGACATACACAGGCAGCTACGCATCTACTTGGACAAAACAAAAGCTTTCAGGAAAACTGAGCAACTGTTTGTAGCATATGCTGCAAGATCACAGGGCAAGGCTATCTCTAAGCAGACTATATCCAAATGGATAGGACACTGTATTTGTTACTGCTGCACACAGCATGGAAAATCAGTCCCAAATAACATTAGGCCACATTCCACCAGGGCAACAGCCACTTCAACAGCCTTTCTCAGAGGAGTACGTACCAAGGAAATTTTGGAGGCTGCAACTTGGAGTTCAGTGCACACCTTTACCAAACATTACCACCTGCCTCTTTACTCTAAATCCAGAGCAGGATTTGCCACTGCAGTTCTGTAGGGCCTCATAGCCAATCCCAACTCTTTATAGTTTAGCCACCCAACCTTAGCTTTGGGATTCTACCCAAGTGTAACGACTGCAGCAGTGTAACACAATGAAAATAGTACAGTTTTGTACCTACCATAAATGTAGATGTTCGAGTGTTCACACTGCTGCAGTCCAGGTTTCCCTCCCTCCATCCCCTCTGAACTAGCTGGACTTATCTATACCTTTCTATCCTATACAACCTTTGGGGTGTATTTGCTTGTAACTGAAGGTACTGCTTTTATTTTATATGTATAATTTTTATTAGCAATATGTATTGCCTACTTACTTGGGGGCACCTGACATCTGGGGCAAGAAAAACTGAAGAAAATGGCGTCGGATGCATCTTATATACCCCTGGCGCACTGATGTCGAGGAAGAAGCGACAGCAACCGATGCCGGACCAAGACTTTGGAACTCTGGCCAACTGCGGGACCGCCTGATGGCAGGATAACCCAAGTGTAATGACTGCAGCAGTGTGAACACTCGAACATCTACATTTATGGTAGGTACAAAACTGTACTTTTCCTTTCCCCTTCAGCTGTACTTCCAGTTTTACCAAGCCTTTTTGGATACATTCTCTTCAGCATCAAAGGCCTCAGACTCACAGGCCCTTACCTGTAAAAGGCCTGTTAGGTTTTATAAGGTGCCAGACAAATGTAAATTTCTTTTCAGATGTCCTTCAGCAGGTCCTGTTGTGGTTTCCATTGCTTCTGAGAAAACGTCCAGACTGTTGTCATCCAGCAAGCTTCTTCCTTCTGATAAGGAGAGCAAGACCATGGAAAGAATAGGGAAAAAGGCCTATACTTTAACTTTCCATGCTATAAACTACCAAACTCATATGATCAGATATGCTTTGGCTATTCTTTCTCAGGCCAATCGAGCAGTTTCTGACCTAACAGACTCTGATGTTAAAACTCAGATGATGTCTATTTTAGGAACTTCTTCTGAGGTAACACACTACTCTATTAAATGCAACTGTAATGTAGCAGAAGCATCTTCTAGGACAGCTGCATCTGGATCTGTTCTTGGGAGATATTCATGGTTGAGGCTTCAACCACTTCCAGATGACATCAAAGCAAAATTAATGGATGCTTCTTTAGATAATAATGCTTTGTTTGGGGCTACAGCTGTAGATTTGTTTAAGTCTTTGAAGGAGGAAGGCAAGGACCTGCAGGACTTAAAACATGTCTTTGTTTCGCCTGTTCCTAAATTCCAGAGGAATTAACCTTCAAAGACTTCTTTTTTAGGAAACAAGTTGGCCTCCCACTTCTAAAAACAAGAAGGGAGGTAGGAGAGCTCCTTAGTCTAAGCCCTCTCAGCCAGGTTCTGCACAGAAGCAGCCCTTTCCAGACAAGCCAGGTAGTGTGTGACTACCACACTCATCTCAGTCTTATTCCTCTTTCTCTACGTCTTTCCCTATCTCTTCCAGTTTGGGAAACTATTGTTCAGTACTCACAAGTTCTTTCCATTATCAAACAGGGGTACTTTATGGTCTGGAAAACTCTTCCTTCATTCATGGGCATTTCACAACCACCAAAAGACAACTGCATCTATTTCCACAGGTGCTTCAGGAGTTGGTACATCAGGCAACAGTTCAAAAAGTTCCTCAGCCCCTCACAGAGGAGGTGTTTACTCCAGGATGTTTCTAGTACCCAGAAAGAAGGCCCTTGGTGATCCATTCTGGATCTTTCTCACCTAAGCACTTTTCTGAAGGTTCCCACCTTCCACATGCTGTCCCTGCAAACCTTGTTTCCTCTTATTCTTCCTCAGGCTTACCTGACCTCTCTGAACATTAAGGATGTGTATCTTCACATTCCCATTCACCCCCTTTACAGGAAATGTTTGTGTTTATCTGTTGCTTCCTTGCACTTTCAGTTCTCAGCTTTGCCTTTTGATCTTTCCACTGCCCCCAGGATATTCACAAAGTGCCCGGCTCCTATAATTGCTTACTGCAGACTTCAGGGCATCCAGGTTTACCCATACCTAGATGATCTTCTCTTTCTAGCTCCCTGTCCAGAGAACCTGGAACAAAATATGCAGTTGACTATTTCTGTTTTGGTAAGGTTGAGGTTCACAATAAATTTCAAAACGTCCTTTCTTACCCCTTATCTGGAGCACATCTTCCTGGGGTGTAGGTTGCAGACAAATCTCATGCTAGCATCTCTGCCGCTTCCAAAGGTTTAGTCTCTCATTTCCTTCTTCCAGCGTCTTCTCCATCTTCATTTTTTTTATGACTAGGGAGTTTCTCAGGCTCCTGGGGATCATGGCATCCACTGTTCCCACGATACTTCTGGCCAAACGTCACAAGAGGAAGTTTCAGTGGTATCTGAAATCAGTTTGGATGCAGCATGCACATCCACTGGAGTTTGTGTTTCCTCTTCTTCTTTGTCTAAAAAAAGAACTCCTTTTGTGGATTCAGCAGATTTCCTTGAACCCAGGCCTTCCTCTGCATCCTCCCATTCCCACTGAAGAGTTGTTTACAGATGCCTCAGACTTAGGATGTGGTTAACTTTTGCTTCCATGAAGGGCTTCTGGTCTCCTTCTCAAAGGCGGGAGTGTGTCAGTGTCAAAGAGATGAGAACCCTCATACTAGCCATTCAGGCTTTTCATCCTCTTTTTCTGTCCAAGACCTCTAAAACTGTTTGTAGACACCACAGTTCTCTGGTATGTAAACAAACGGGGGTGGACAAAGTCATATCTTCTGTGGAGGCTAGCTCTCATGGCATGGGAGCTGACAGTTCAGTACCAGGTAACTTTCAGGCAGTATACATCTCTTCCAGTCAGAATTCTGTAGCAGATGCTCTGAGCAGGTCCATGACTCAATCCCATGAATGGATGATTCATTGTCCGCTGGTGGGGTACTCCTCAAGTCGATATATTTGCCCCCCCCCCCCCGAACAGACAACTTCTTTTTTGTGCCAGAGTCCCAGGTCCTTTGATTTGGAAGGTGGCCACCCTATCAGTTTCCTGGAATGGGATGTTTCTGAATGAGAGGAAAGGGAAGAATGCATAAAGAAAGTCCTGCTCAAGATTCAGCAGAACAAACTAAAAATCTTGATGGTGACTCTCTTTTGGCCAAGACAGCATTGGTTCCCTCTTCTTCTGCATTTAGCTAAGGGCAGTCATCACAAGTTACCTCATAGTGTGGACCTTCTCACACATGACAAAGGATCTCTTATCCATCCACATCTGTCAACTCTGCATCTGACTGTGTGGGTGATAGGCTTCTGATTTCTTTCAGATACCTTTTTTCTGAGAACATGCTAAGGGTAGTGCAGGAGGCCAGAAAACTCAGTACTCGGAAATCATACTTACCTAAATGGACGAGATTTTCTTTTTGGTGTCATTCACACAACCTGGATCCACTTTCTGTGGATGTTCCATTGTTTTTTTTTTCCCTACTTGTGTGAATTGCTGAATGATAGTTTGGCTTACTCCTCTCTGAAAAGCCTTTGTCAGCCATTTATGCTTGTCTGCCTTTGTCTCCCCCTTTGTCTTCTAGATTAGAGGTTAAACTCTTTCTCAAAGGTGCCCTTCACATTAGACCTCCCAGGAAGCCTGTTCCTCCTCCTTGGGATTTGAACTTTGTTCTGGAGAAGCTGACTGTGGCTCCATTTGAGTCTGCAGCTACAGCTTCTTTGCAACACTGTACTTGGAAAACTGTTCTGTTGCTAACTTGACTTCTGCCAGAAGCGTATCTGAGCTTCAAGCCTTAATAGGTCCCCCACCTTTTCTGATTTTCTATAAGGACAGGGTCTCTTTCCATACTAACCCTTCCTTTTTGCCCAAGGTTGTGAGTGAGTTGTCTCTTAACCAGTCCGTTCAGTTGCCCACCTTTTTTCCTTCTCCCCAGTCCTCTAGTGAAAGGATCTTACACACCTTAGATGTGCATAGACAACTCCGGTTTTATTTGGATCAAACTATGGCTATCAGGAAATCTGATCAGCTTTTTTGTTTCTTTTCATCCCAGGGCTCTGGGATTGCCTGTTTCCAAACAGATTGTTTCCTCTTGGATTTCGAAGGCTATTTCTTTTTGTTATGTTTTCCATGGGAAGATCCTCTCTTTTTATGTTAAGGCTCATTCTACTAGGCCTGTGGCTTCTTCTGGTGCTTTCTTTAAAGGTTTGGATACTAATTCCATTCTATAAGCAGCTACCTGGACTTCTGTACATACCTTCACCAAGCATTACAAGTTGGATGGCATCTCCAGATCTAATGCTGGTTTTGCTAAAGCCATTCTTCATGGCTTTCTAGAGAGCTCTTCTGGTACTTCCTCCTCCCAGGTCCTCCTGAGCTTTGGTACTCTCCCTCATGTATAGAATACTGCAGCATGAGAATAGAAGGACAGAATAGTTGTATAAAGTCTTAACCATAACCATAAATGTCCTTCTCTTCTATGTTGCAGTATTCTATCACCCCTCCCCCCGTGCCTGCTCTGGTTTCTGGATGTCTGATAACCACCTTGTTTTCCTTGTACTGGCGTTCCTCCTGGGGCATTCAGTTCTGAGGATTGTTGAATGCGGATGTCACTTTTATAGCCAACATACCCCAAAGCCATATGTGCGACATCCCATGTACTAGCAGTACTTAAAAGCTCTTGTATTCTGGTCGGACATCAGGTTGCCCTTGGCAGGGAATAGTTCATGTAAAGAATACTGCAATGTAGAAGAGAAGGATATCTGTGGTTATGGTAAGATCTTGCGCAGCTATTCGTTCAGCCCTGGTTTGGCACCCTTGTACCCTATGGACAAGGAGGAACATGTAAATACCTGTTCTAGGGTTATGGTTATTTGTACTTAATATACAAAGGGTTCTCACCCAATACTAAAGACTTCTCTCACCTCTGGTTATGCAAGACTATCGCATAATACATGGGTCTTGGTGCTAAACTAGAAAGGCTAGAAATGTAGTGGGAATGTATGACTAGGCTGCTAAAAGATCATCACAGATCAGTAGCCAAGAAAATACCCATGAACATGTGAGCCTATCCCAAAAATTAATGAAATAATAGAAATGATGCAAGAGCTAAAGGATATGGAGAGGAAGAGCAAAGAAAGTATAGTAAGCAGATTACATAACATGAAATGGACCTAGTGGAATTTTTATATATAGCACAGGGGTCTGCAGCCTGTAGCTCTGGAGCCGCATGTGGCTCTTCCACTCCTCTGCAGTGGCTCCCTGTAGCTTTGAAAAATAATGGCCACTGTACCGCACAATACTGACACACATGCACACACACACACACACACACACACACACACACACACACCTCTCAACTGTGCAGATTTTAGCAGAATGTCCTGACTTTTGCCTCATATGTTTGGTCTGTTTCTCATAAAATTGTGGTTTTCTGGCAAATCATTGAGGGCTGAAGTCAGAAAAAATACAGACACTTAGAGTTTCAGACTTCATACCCTTCCGAAAATTTATTCTAATGCAAAATCTATTATTCTTTCAACTTTCTAAGTTGGTAAGAGCAATATTTAAAAAGTGCCCCTATTTTTGGGTCTTTGTGCCCCATTATTTATGGCTTTTTCCAGATCTCTTGTTCAAGAGGTTGAGAGATATGACGCACACAAACACGCACACTGAGAGCGATCAAGCAATCCCAACAAAGGAACAAAAATAGGGACGGATTTTAAATATTGCTCTTATAAACTTAGTTCTTTTATATTTAGTATAGCAACACAGCATATAAAGTTTTATATATAGTTATTTTTATTTTAGGGGTCAAATAGGTTTTGTGGCTCCCGGTAAATTTTATTTGGTGGGAAAGGGGCCAAAAATGGCTTTTTTGATAGTGAAGGTTGCAGACTCCTGATATAGCAGAATGTAAAGGATCATAGTTGTAGAGTAGATTAATGAAGAGGTCGGGTATGAAGACAAGAAGTCATAGTGAGCCTGACACGAGAATAGTGTTTAGAGGAAAAAAGTAAGCAAGATTTAAAATTAATAACTGCAGAGACCAGTTATTATAAAACACGTAAATTAGTTATTGATGATTCCAGGCACTCTGTTGGTTTCATGAGGTGGTGATTGTGGTATTTTTTGTAGGCTTTGAACAGTGTACCATGCTTATGGATTGCACTTGATGTCATTTGTACTGTAGAGTGATATGTCTGAAATACATGGGTTATAGTCCAATGTGAGAGAGTATGAATCCTGCTTAAGAAAATAAAATCCATGCAGTTTACCCTTTCTTCATGGCATATAGGAATAAAACCCTGACTGTGACCTAGATAACCTGAGTTAGATTAGTGGCTTGGTTGCCAGTGGAGCTGGGGGGGGGGGGGTTGTTTGGCTTTGAGCAACTTACATCAGCTTAATATCCTGGGGTTAGGGTCAAGGAAGGTGTCCACAACTTGACCCACCACCACAGTTGATCTCTGGTGAAGAGTGGGAACGTGGGAAGTTTTGTCTGCAAAGGAGAAGGGCATTGACTGAATCAGATGAGTAAGCATGATTGATAATTACCACAGTGCCCATTGCATGTTGTATACACCCATGGGGAAGGGTTGAAACCTTGCACTGAGGGGGAGCATGGTGCTGCAGCAAGATGCCTCAATCTCACTGACCCTGAATGTGGTCAGAAAGACAGGAGACCCAGTGGATGAAGGAGGTGCCCTGGGAGCATCTTTTGTTCAGCTGTTGGGGAGCCAAATACAGGCAAAAAAGTCCAAACATTTATGTACATTCCAAGGCCAGAAGATAAATGGGCATTACAGAGGTCTCTAGACATAGTGCAGTATCTTGCAAAGTATGTTAATCGATGTGTGATAACTGTGTCTCTAAGAAAGTTATTGGAGTATGTAGAGTAAAACTATGATCAGGACTGTAGACAGAAGTATTCTAAATTACTGAGTTTTGTACTGTGGGCTGTTTAGGGCTAGGACAACATGATATACTCCTTGTTTTGAAAATATAAGCTTTAATGCAGTGATCACACCTGTCTTGTCTGTCAGACTGACTGTTTAAGGGAACCTGGAATAATAATTCACACACATAGCACGTTCACAGCTTCTTTGAACTGAAACATATCTGTGCCTGCTGTGTTCCACAGGTAATCTAGAATTAGGGTAACATTTCTTCCTTAGTATTGTTGGCGGCCGCAGTGGTGCAGCGGTTAGCGTTGCCGCCTCACAGCAAGAGGTTCTCCAGTTCGAGCCTCGGCTGGGGTGCGTTCTGTGCGGAGTCTGCATGTCCTCCCTGTGGTCATGTGGGTTTCCTCTGGGAGCCTCCCACATCCCAAAGACATGCTGTAGGTGGATTGGACATTCTAAATTGGCCCTAGGTGTGAGTGTGTGTATGTGTGAGCCTTCTGTGGAAGGTTGGGCACCAGGCTGGCAACTCGACACCATAAAACTCTACTGCCAATCATGAGCGGACAGGTGATCCGCTGTGGCGACCCCTCACTGAGAAAAGCTGAAAGAAGAAGAAGATTGTTGCTAGGGTACTTTGCATATGACACAGTTCTGCAGTACTTGTTCTAAGTCAGCATTTTATACTTTACCTCTTGATTTTTCTATGCACGTCTTCGTCTTTCCAGAACTGACTTGGGTATTCTGGCAGGCATTTGTCTTCTTAGCAGGCTGGAAACTATTTGTTAGCTTTGAGCATTAAGCTTTGAACACAGCTTATTTATTTTTTAAAAGAAGACGACGAAAACTAAATTATTTTCATTACTGATGATTTAGTCAGTTTAGATTTTAATTTTAGTAACTTTCAGTAAATGCCTTTCTAAGACAGCATCCATACATCTTTAAATTATTTTAGGTTTTTCCTTTGGTCACTGGTAACTGCTAAATTACCTGAAAATGTGTAGTTTTTTTCTTTTAGCAGTTCTTCATTGTTTCTATAGAAAATATGTTGTTCTTAACATTCCAGCTGCATGTAGTGGCTTGCCTGTTCTATATTTTAGTTTTGACATACTCATGTAAATTAAGCAACATCATCTGCAGAGTTGGAGGTATTCTGCACAGACTTTTTGACATGCTGTTTAAGGGTTTGTCGTCTGTTTCCACTTAAATTTCTCTGCCATATACATATATGTGGAATTTCTCACATTCATAAATTACTGCAATCAGGTCCTTTTTTGATTTATAATTTCTTTTGTTCATCTGCAAATGCTTTTGACCTGTAGGCAACTGATCAAAATGCCTGCAAGATCACAGCTCTTTTACCGTTCTGACAACTGTATGGAAAACAACCAGCTTGTTCATATAATAACTCTTTAATACTGAAGCATCTTTCCTTGATCTTGGTTCTGCCAAGTCCATCAGGTCTGACTTATGATGCATGAGCCACTTGTCAGATCCAATCTGGCCTTCTGCTAGTGCTCCTACAGAAAAATCTCTCAGAATCCTCCTTGTTCTCTGTCTGCCCTCAGATCTTTTTTGTTGCCATTAGCAATCAAATGGATCATTGTGCCTGAGCAACTGTTTCTTCAATTCCATTTTCACTGAGCATTAGCAGCCTCTTTTTCTTCAGTGTGTTTTCATTTGAAAAATTGCTTCACTGTTTTATTCAAAAAAATGTATGTATGTAAATGTTTAATATAGACAACTTTTATGCTCTACTCCTTTGTGGCATTTTTTTGTGGAGGCCCAGCATTTTCATTTTGTCTTTCTGTGGAGTTTCACTGGTACCACTGCCATATGACTATTCTATTGCAGCTTTTAGTGTGGCTGATATTGTTGATATTAGTGGATCTGAAGTAGTCGACTTCATTCTTTCTGCACATAAGGGTATTCGGATCTGAGCCGGCAAAACTTTTACAAGCATCAGCTCCGAGCTCCAAGCTCCTCCCCTACTTATAATACATCACTTTCTCCTGACTAACCCCAGATCTCGTTTGCCGCTGTAAGAGTTAGCATTGTGGTCTCTGAGCTCTAAGCGAAGGTGGTAAGGTTTCTCTTTTTTTTTTTCTCTTTTCAGTACAGTGTTCCCCCTTTCCTCCCCCCTTCACGCGTGGTCGTCGTGTTAAAAAAAAAAAAAAGTTTTTTTCTGTGTAGCTTGTTAGTAGTTTTAATTCCCGCCTAGGCCCCATCCCTTGTTGTGTGTGTGTGTGTGTGTGTGTGTGTGTGTGTGTGTGTGTGTGTGTGTGGTGTGTGTGCCTTAGGGTCTAGCTACTGTTCCGCCCTTATGGCTGAACAGCCTAAAGTTCTTTTTAAAAAATGCACAGAGTGTGGTCATAAGCTCTCACCAGCCGATGGCCACACTCTGTGTGTTCTTTGTTTAGGGGTCTCCCATTTGTCAGCCTCCTGTGACATTTGTGCGGATTTTAACCCCAGGGCCTTGAAAGACCGTCGGGCTAAGCTCGTGGCCAAGGGTCTGCTGCCAGCTTCTGCCCTAGAGTCTGCGTCGGTCTCCGCTCCAGCCAGTGACTTCTTGCAGCAGGGACTCAACCTCCCGCTCATCCTGCCGCCTCAGATTCCTCCCAGAAAGGTAGGGACAAGTGAGGGAGAAGCGCCACAAAGAGAGGGACAGGCCCAGAAAAAGATCCCCCGACAGGGAGTCTTTCTCCAGCCCCTCTTCTAAAGTCCCCAGGTCCCGTTCTCTTCGGCTCTGTTCTCCCCGTTTTTCTCCGGAGCCGATGGAGCCCTCGGAGCCGAGGCACTCCCCTCAGATCCAGCCAAGACCCGATTTGGTCGCTTCTTCTTCAAGGTCGACTCTGAGTGTCTCCGACCTTGACATGGACAGGCTGATGAGGAGGTTCATCCAGAATCAGATTCAGATGGGGGTCTTACCAGGTCCCTCTCCCATCGGAGAGGGTCCTTCTAAAACTCTTATTTCACCCAGTCTCTCCTTCCCAGATCCGACCCGACGCTTCGGGGTTCTCGGATCCGAGGCCCTTTGGAGCTGTTAGTTCGGCGCCGACGGTTCTCGTTTCCTCAACGCCGACCGTCACCTTGAGTTCCTCAGATCCGATTTCGGATTCAGGAGACTCTCAGGGCCGTGGTCAGGGAGTTGGACCCGAGGGTCAAGGTCATTCTCTTTCGGTTCCAATCCTTGGTGCCCAGACTACCCTGCCTTTGGCTCCGATCCCTGCTTTGGACCCAGGGAGGGCCTCATCCTTATGGGTTACGGAGGTGGGCTCTCCATCGGCATTCGGGGCAGTGGAAAGGGTTCTCTCCCAGGGGTTGAGACCACAGCTCACCTACTCGGATCCTACCCAGATCTCCCTGTTTTCGGATTCTGCTCCCCTCACCCTGTCTCAGAGACAGCCTGTGCCAAAGCAACCCCAGGTTGTTCCCCTCAGGGAACCCCCAGAGGCTTACGAGTCCTCTTCAGAAAGTCCCACTGGAGAGGAACCTCATAAACGCAAGTATAAAAAGAGGCATTTGGACTCCCCTGAGTCCATTACCACTGATTCAGACTTAGATGATGGAGAGGGTTCCCCCAGATCACCTCCAGAGGATGTCTCCTTCGGAGACATTATGGAGATCCTCTACCAAAGAGGAGGTTGGTCAGCCCCCAAAACCTCTGCGGATGAGTCCATGTCTCTGGAGGCCTTTGGTGCGGGCCCATCTACTTCCTGGGTTTCCCCACCAGCCGACTATTTGGTGGACCTCATCACCACTAGGGAATAGAAGGATCCTGACACCGTGGAGCCTATACCCAAAAGACCAGACAAAATTCTTTCCCTGCCGTCATATAGGCAGGCATGGCCCAAAGGAGCCCCCGTGGACGCTTTGGTGGCTGCAGCTGCCACAAAGAAGGAACTGGCACAGGAGAGTTCCTCGGTCCATCCACCAGACAAGGAGTCCAGGTCGATGGATCGTTTCGGGAAGCATATGTACTCATCAGCGACTTTTTCTATCTGTGCGCTGAATTACTTGGCACATGTTACCCGACTGCAGCGTGATCTTATAACGGAACTAACTGAGTCGCCCCCGGAGTCTCTGTCACAGCAGGATAAGCAGTCCTTTACTGCGAAGATGACTACACTGAAATCAGTGACAAATGCATCTATGCGTCTCCTCTCCCATGCTACGGAGGGAGCCGCTAAAGCTGCTGGTACAGGCATTTCCTTGAGGCGACACACCTGGATCAGACTGTGTCAATTTGCGGACCCCTTTAAGGCGTCTTTTATTAACGCCCCTTTCGATGGATCATCCCTCTTTGGGAAGACAGTACGCGACATGCTCACCCAGAGTGAGAAGGACGGAAAGACTTTGTCTGCCGTCAGAATCCGCTTCTCTAACCCCCAGCGATCGTATTCCAGGAACCAAAAGGGGCAAAAAAAGATGTGGTTCTGGAAATCACAGTCTTTCCGGGACACACAGGACTATTTGTCCCCCAGAGGCAGAGGGGGACAAGACCGACGCCGTCCCAGAGGCAGAAGGGGTCCCAGAAACTTCCAGTCTAGGGAACCCTTTTCCGACAGGCCCGCACAGCAACCCTGAGGGGTTTTCCGACTACTCTACTCTGGAGGCAGTTGGGGAAAGATTCTCCTTACATCCAGCGGCATGGGAGTTCATTACTACAGACTGCTGGGTGTTAAACGTCATATTCAGAGGCTATTCTATCCCTTTCATATCATCTCCCATAACTCCAGCACGCCTCCCAGATGTTCCACCCAATCACAGGGAGGCTGCAGCTTTACAGGTTTCAAAACTGTTACAAAAACAAGCCATTGAACCGCCCCCCCCCCCGACCAGTTTGGATCAGGCATCTACTCCAGGTTCTTTTTAGTGCCAAAGAAAACGGGGGACCTCAGGCCCATACTGGACCTGTCTATTCTCAACCTGTTGGTAGAGAAACAAAAATTCCGGATTGTCACTCTACAGTCCATTCTACTGTTTCTAAGAGAATGCGACTGGATGTGCTCATTAGATTCAATTCAGAGCCCTACCCTTTGGTCTCACCACAGCCCTCAGGGTGTTCACCAAGGTAATGGCAGTTGTAGCAGCTCACCTGAGACTTCAGGGCATTCAGGTATTCCCCTACCTAGACAACTGGCTCTTCGCTGCATCCACCAAACATCTCTTGTGCCAGGCCCTACACTACTTTCTCGGTCTGGCTCACAAGTTAGGCATCACGATCAACTTCAACAAGTCCCACCTGGCTCCGGTTCAGGTCATAGACTTCCTCGGGGCACGGTTGGATACTATTCAGTCAAAGATCTTTGTCACCCCGGAAAGGATAGAAAATCTCTGACTCCACGTGTCAGCTATTTTAGAGCACTCTGTAGTCACAGCAGGCGATGTTCTCAGGGCTTTGGGTTTGATGACAGCCTCCATTTCCATTCTCCCTCTTGCACGTTTTCATATGAGAACCCTTCATTTGAATCTAGCAGTTCAATGGTCCTGGCTAGACCTCCTTATGACTTTCCAAATCCGAATCAACCGGACATGCAGAATGTCACTCCAGTGGTGGCTTAAGTAATCAGACATACTTGCGGGGTGCAGCTTTCTAGCCCTTCCGGCCCATGCCACGGTGACCACGGACGCCTCCCAGCTCGGGTGGGGGGGGGGCACTTCCTGGGAAGAACAGTCCAAGGCACGTGGTCCCTACTAGAGACCAAGCTACACATCAATGTCCTGGAGATGATGGCAGTGCTTTTAGCGTTGAAAGCCTTCCATTCTGTCCTACCTCCAGGGACAGTGGCCATTCAGTCAGACAACATGTCAGTAGTCTGGTATATCAGCAAGCAGGGAGGGACCCGATCCTACCCTCTTTGTCGTGAGGCCATGAGAGTTTGGGAGTGGGCCATATCCACCAACCAGTTTCTGATAGCAACACATATCCCGGGACGCTCCAACATTTTAGCGGACAGTTTAAGCCAGGCAATCCTTCTGCCTTACAAGTGGTCTCTAAATCCATTGATGGCGAAGAGAATCTTCCTCGTATGGGGTCAACCTTGCTGCGACCTCTTTGCGTCTCCTTCCAACACGAAGTGCAGCAACTTCTTCGCTCTGATCCCCCCTCCAGGGGATGTCCCAAGGGACGCTCTAGTCCATGCTTGGCCTCCCGGGTTACTTTATGGTTATCCCCCGTTACCTCTGATACCGAAGTTCCTTCAAAAAGCTTGCCGGTTGCAGTGCAAAGTCATTCTCATAGCTCCCGTCTGGCCTCGCCAAGTGTGGTTTCCCTTCCTATGTTCTCACCTTTTGGCTCCTCCATGGACTCTAGATCCATGCCCGGATCTACTTGCTCATCTGTCAGGCTTGCCCCTGCCCAACCTGGACAGTCTCAAGCTGACGGTGTGGCTGCTCCAGTTCCCATGATCATCAGGACTCCCAGACTTTCATCTCCTGTTAAGAACATTCTGGTAGCATCTCTCAAAGCCTCCACTAGGAAACTCTACAGTAGCAAGTGGAGACGTTTTTCCGTTTGGGCCTCTCAACGCAATCAGAACCCTTTTACAGCCCCCATTCCAGTCGTTTTAGATTTTTTGGCTGGTCTCTTTCAATCGGGCGCAAGTTCTTCCACCATCAAGGTTCATCTGGCTGCCATCTGTAATTTCCATGTAGGCGAAAATAAGGTTGCTCTGGCCTCTGCCAAATTGTGTAAAGCATTACTGAAGGGCACCTTTCTCTTGCGCCCTCCAGTTAGAGACAGATGTTCATCATGTTTCACTGTTGCAGTCATGACTGTAGGGTTCTCCCCTGCCGGCAGGCAGTCCTCGGTCGGCCAGAATCCCAAAGTCTGGGTCCGGCGTCGGCTGTTCAGCCATGCTCCCTGATGTCAGAGCGCCAGGAGTACAAAGCTGACAGCCGACGCCATGTTCCCCAGTCTTTCTTGCCGTGCGGTGACAGCAGTTCGCAAGTGAGGGTCGGCTGACTCCTGACAATTTTTTCTAATCAAACTTCAGTCCGAAGACTTTCTTCTCCTACTCAAAGCTAAGTACCCCGTTGGGGAAACTTTTTTCTTGCTCCAGTCCGATGTCAGAAAAAGTTAATAATTGTATTTCATGTGGGAAGCAAATACCTCATAAGGATTTTCATTCTTACTGTATTCCTTGCTTAGGCCCTGACCACGACGTAGCTAGTTGTCGGTTTTGTGCTAGATTCAATCAGCGTACTGTTAAACGAAGGTACGATTTTGCTTTTCATTACTTCGGTAGGCGTTTTAATTACAAAATGTCGTCGGATACGGTTCCGGCTACCGGAGTTCATAAATGACGCAAGGACAAAGACAGGCCTCCGAGGTCCAAATCAGACGATATCGCACAAGTGGAGCCAGCTTCAGGTTCGGCCGTCGTCAGTGAGGCGCTTTTGCAGCCCCTGTCGGCCATTTCGGAACCGATAGCTGAAACGGACTCCCACGAGGAGCCAACTAGGCCTTTGAATATTTCAGTTGGCCCTTCGGACAATGCTCCTTCGGATGGGTCCGGAGCCGCTGTGCAGGTACCGGCTTCCGAGGGGGTTTTCAGGCCTACTCAGCTTCTTATAAAGGCAAAGACTCCTTCCAAATCAAATACTGCAACCCAGGCCTCTTCTGATCCGGCTCCCAAGTCTCAGAAACAGTTACTTAAAATGGCGGAGGACTTACTTACTATGATTAGGGGTTAACATCCCCCTCCAGATAAAAGGCCAAGGCAGGAAGTTTATTATGACTCCTCTGATCAGGCTTCTGTTTCTTCTTCTGACCAGGAATATTCTTTCCCTCCTTATGAGGATTCTGATGCTGAGGAATCCATTCCTTCAGCTTCTCCCCCTGAGGATTTCTCTTTTGGGGAAACTTTGCATGAAATGAGGGAACATTTCCACTGGGAAGGACAGGAGTACTCGGAATCTAAGAAAAGACTAAGGGATTTTCTTCTTCTTCCCAACATAGGCCACTGGCTATTTCTCCTATTTTGGATATTGTGGATGATGCTTTTTCGGAGGCTAACTTTAACTCCTGACTCTTTTCCTCCAGCTCCTGTTAAGCCATACAGATACTATAGGGTTCCTGATTCCCACCAGTTTTTATTCAAGAACCCTACTGCTGACCCTGAAACCATTTCTCAGGGTCCTAAGGACGTTAAGGCCGCTTCTGCTAAAAATCCCATTCCCACTGAGAAGGATTCCAGATCTTTAGAAAGATGGGGCAAAAAAGTGTACACTTCTGCTACTTTATCTATTAGGGCTTTAAAATGTCACTTTCATATGCTGAAATACCAGCAATTTCTCCTGTCTGTTTTAAAGCAAAAGCTAACTTCCATTTCCGCCTGTGCAGTTGATAAGGAACTACATGACTTATTGCATGCCACTGAACAAGTTGGGAAGCATGGTTTACACTGTGGATTTGATGCCTTGGGGGCTTCTTGTAGGGCTGCTGCCTCTGACACCGTAATTAGAAGGCATGCATGGTTAAAGGAACAAAATTTGCCAGATCAGGTAAAGGCTAAATTATTGGATGCTCCTGTTCAGCATAATGTTTTATTTGGATTTAAAGCTGAAGACGTGATTAAAAAGATGGAGGACAAGGCAAAGTCCATGCAAACAGTTAAAGATTTCTTACAAGTACAGCCACCCAGATTTAGCAGGAATTGGCCTACAAAAAATTGGTCCTTTCCCAATTCAGACAGGCCTCAGAGGGGTAGATATAGACGTCCCCGAGGTAGGCCTCAAACGCAAGCCTCTTATAAACCAAGACAGTGGACTGCTTCCACCCCTAGGGGAGGAGAAGACAGGTCGCAAGCTCATAGAAAACAGACTCAATGACTCCCTCTGTTGGGCTGCAGGAACTTCTTGCCTGGAAGCACCTCTCGGAGGAAAACTTTCTCTTTTTCATCTAAATTGGACTCATATAACCCAAGACAAGTGGGTTCTGGATGTGGTTTCAAGAGGTTACAAATTCCATTTTCATACCCCACCAAGGCCAAGCGGATGGCCAGATCTTCCAAAACATCAATGGTCAGAGGCATTAAACCAGGTGGAAGCTCTCTTGGCTATGAAAGCCATAGAACTAGTTCCACTTTCAGAGATGGGACAAGGTTTTTACTCAAGGCTCTTTCTAGTCCCCAGGAAGCAAAATTCATGGAGACCCATTCTGGATCTGTCAGTCTTGAACACTTTTCTAGAGATACCAAATTCAAGATGATTACTCTACAGCAGCTACTCCCAGTGCTGACCAAAAATGCATGGATGGTAACTTTGGATTTAAAAGAAGCATATTTACACATTCCCATCAGACAGGAACGCAGAAAATACCTCAGGTTCAAGGCAGGATCGAGGCACTACCAATTCTCTGCGCTGCCCTTTGGATTGTCTACTGCGCCCAGGGTCTTTACCAAGTGCCTGGCTCCAGTAGTAGCTTATTGCAGACTCAAGGGAATTCAAATTTACCCTTATCTGGACGACTGTCTTATTCAGGCAGACAGCAAGGATGTCTTACTCCAGCATCTATAGTTTGTTCAGAATCTTCTCAAGTTCCTGGGATTCACTGCAAACATAAAAAAGTCAAATTTGACACCCTCACAACAGATAATTTTTCTGGGCGCTTCTCTAAACACAACAACCCAGATGGCATTTCTGACATACGAAAAACAGTTACAGCTGGCTTCAACTTTCAAAACCTTGGCAACTACAACTCGGCTATCTGCAAGGAGTTTCCTGCAGGCTCTGGGTTACATGGCCTCCTGCATCCTTCTCGTACCATATGCAAGACTACATATGAGGAAAATACAGTGGTACCTAAAAAGTGTATGGTCTCAGCATTGTCACAGTCTAGACATACTGATCTCCGTCCTGCCTTGTCTTCAAAAGGAATTCCTTTGGTGGTCCAAGGCATGTACTCTAAACAAAGGAAAACCCTTCTGTCTGCCTCCCGCCACTCAGATTCTAACCACGGATGCCTCAAATTATGCATGGGGAGCCCATTTTCGGGGCAACTGTCTGCAGGGCCTTTGGACAAAGGATCAGAAGCACCTGCATATCAATTTAAAGGAAATGTTAGCCGTTCAGAAAGCTCTATTGGCCTTCAGGAATCTTCTACAACCAGGACAACTACTGATACGGACAGACAACACCACAGTTATGTGGTACATAAACAAGCAAGGGGGATCTCATTCCTACCCCCTTTGCAGACTAGCCATGGATCTTTGGAACACAGCTCTAGCTTGCAATCTGGACCTTCAAGCACAGTTTCTGCCAGGGAAGCAAAACTTCCTGGCAGACAGTCTGAGCAGAAACCTTTCGGATCCACACGAATGGATGTTGGACTCCGAAATATTCAAGATGATTACAGCAGTCTGGGGATGTCCTCACATAGACCTCTTTGCATCCCACCTCAATCATCAACTACAAATTCTTTGCACCAGGACTTTCAACGATCAAGCTTGGAAAGTGGATGCTCTATCATTCAGTTGGAGAAACCTCTCGGGATATGCCTTTCCGCCTCTTCCTCTTCTTCCACGGGTATTACTAAAGATCAAGCAGGACAAGCCCAAGATGATAATCTTGCTGGCCCCAAATTGGCCACGACAGTTTTGGTACCCAACACTGAGAAACCTTTGTCTAGAGCCATCCTGGGTTTTACCACAGATTCCGAACCTTCTGTCCCAACACCAGGGTCAGATTCTACACTCCCATGTCAAAACTCTCAGCCTGGCGGCCTGGTTAATCCAGGATCCTTGATTCATTCTCTCCTACCCAAGCAGGTTATGGATGTCATTTTAGAAGCCAGACGTCCTAGCACTAGAAAATCTTATGCAGGAAAATGGAAAGATTTTGTTCCTGGATGCAGGCTCAGGATTTTGATCCTCTTATTCCTAACATTCCTCAGATTTTACTTTACCTGTCAGACCTCTTACATAAGGGTCTCTCTTTCTCTTCCATAAAGATACACACCTCTGCTATTTCTGCTCATTATAATACAGACCCTCCTATCTTTTCCCACCAGCTCATGAGACAATTTCTCAGAGGAGCTAAGAACTTAAGGCCACCTAGATCTCCTCCCATTCCTGCTTGGGATCTCAACTATGTTTTGGAAAAGCTCACCTTACCTCCTTTTGAGCCTACTGCCTCATCTGACATCAAGTTTTTATCTTGGAAGACAGCCATCTTGTTAGCTCTGACCTCTGCCAGGAGGGTTTCAGAGTTGCAAGCTCTTATGGCTGTGGAACCTTATATTATTTTTCATCAAGACAGGGTGTCTTTAAGGACTAATCCTACTTTCATGCCTAAGGTGGATTCCAAAGTGGCTTTAAATCAAACTATTCACTTGCCAACTTTTTTCCCCACTCCTCAAAATAAAGGGGAAAGGATCTTACATTCCTTGGATGTACACAGACAACTAAGTTTTTACCTGGACAGAACCAAGGACATCAGGAAATCAGAGCAATTGTTTGTTTCTTATGCTTCAAGTTCCCAAGGTAAAGCCATTTCAAAACAGACCCATTTCTAAATGGATTGCTCATGGAATCAGATTTTGCTATTCACACCATGGAAAGCAAATCCCAGGGAGTATAAGGACTCACTCTACCAGAGCTGCTGCCACTTCTGCTGCCTTCCTCAGGGGAGTTCCTACCAAAGACATTTTGGAAGCTGCAACTTGGAGTTCAGTGCATACTTTTTCCAAGCACTACAATCTGCCTCTCTACTCTAAGTCTAGGGCAGGCTTTGCTTCTGCAGTCTTGCAGGGCCTTATAGCCGCCCTCTGCTTTATGACCACCTCCCTTTCTTTCTGCTTTGGGATTCTACCCTACAGTCATGACTGCAACAGTGAAACACGATGAACATAGTACAGTTGTGTACACTTACCATAAATGTAGATGTTCGAGTGTCTTCACTGTTGCAGTCTGGGTTTCCCACCCTCCTGTCCCCTCTTATTTTTTTCTTTTGTGTGGTTCCTTTTTTCACCCTTCTTCTGAGGTGTATTTGCAAAAGGTATGGGACCTTACTCATTTTGGAACTTCTGACATCTGGGGCAAGAAAAACTGGAGAACATGGCGTCGGCTGTCAGCTTTGTACTCCTGGCGCTGTGACGTCAGGGAGCATGGCTGAACAGCCGACGCCGGACCCAGACTTTGGGATTCTGGCCGACCGAGGACTGCCTGCTGACAGGGCAGAACCCTACAGTCATGACTGCAACAGTGAAGACACTCGAACATCTACATTTATGGTAAGTGTACACAACTGTACTTTCCTCCCTGGGATCTGACTTTAGTCCTTCAAGCATTGACCTCTCCACCTTTCGAACCTGCCGGTTCAGTCCCTATGAAATTCTTTTCTTGAAAGATGGCATTCCTGGTTGCCATCACCTCAGCTAAAAGAGTTTCAGAGTTACAGGCCTTATCCTCCGTGCCCCCTATTTGATTTTTCACAAGGACAGGGTTTTGCTGCGTACAAACCCCTCCTTCCTTCCCAAGGTGTCCTCAGCAGCCAATATTAACCAATCTATAAATTTGCCAGTCTTCTTCCCAAATTTCCAAAAAAAGGCGAATATAGACTCAATTTATTGGACGTCCATAGACAGCTTCATTTTTACCTTCATAGGACTAAACCCTACTGAAAGTCGGATCAACTGTTTGTCTTGTTTTCAAAATCATGTTTGGGCAAAGCAATTTCGAAAGTGTCCTTAGCAAGGTGGCTTACTCTTTGTATTGCACAAGTATACAAGGACAAATGCTTATCTCCTCCTGGCTTACTGAAGGCTCATTCCACTAGATCAGTGGCCACTTCTGCAGCTTTCTGGCCAAAAGTACCTTTAGATGATATCTGTGGGCCAATTCGCATACATTTATCTCTCATTATAAATTAGATTTGATTTCTAGAGGGAGAGCATCCTTTGGCTCTGCAGTGCTCAGAAATATCCTTCCATAAGGGCCTCCCAGGAATACTAGTAGCTGGGGACTCTGACCCATATGTGCAGAAAGAATGAAGTTAACTACTTCAGATAAAGAAGTTATGTACTCACCATAACGTTCCATCTGAGTAGTTAGACTTCATTCTTCTGCACCTTCCCTCCCTCCATCCCCCTCACTATTCAGGTCTTATCCTGTTTGGATTGTGGGTTACGTTGCTAGTTAGTGACAGCAAACTCGATCTGGGGTTAGTCAGGAGGAAGTGATGTATTATAGGTAGGGGAGGAGCTTGGAGCTCAGAGCTGATGCTTGTAAAAGTTTTGCCAGCTCGCATCCGAACCTGATCCGAATACCCATATGTGCAGAAGATTGAAGTCTAACTACTCAGATGGAACGTTATGGTGAGTACATAACTTCTTTTTTTGCTGATGTTATTGTTAAAATGGTTCTTATAGCTAGCACTGCTTGTGGTTATTGCAACTGTTGTACTTTTTCACTTGCCATGGATAAGAACTTCAGGCATTGAAGCCACTGTGGTCCACAGGATCCTGCCCCAGCACACTCACAATCGTGGTTTGCCTGAGACTGGATCTCTTTACAGCAGATTGTGCTATTTGCAGGGCCTTTGGGCCTCAGTCAGCAGACAGGAGGAGTAAACTTATCCTGGAAGGGTGCCTACCTCTTGACCTCCTCCCCCTAAGACTTCTTCAGACAGGTGCAATGAGAGGAAAGAAAAAGACGAGAAAAAAGAAAAGGAAAAGAAAAATAATGTGGAAAGAGTAAACCAGAAGAAACAAGTCCATCTTCAGCCCCAGAAGATCCAGGGTAGGAGCCAGCACATCTTCCTCCTCCTGGACTTGTATTAGTGCATCACACTTCATCTGTGGCTCAGTCTACTTAGGAATTTACTGTAATCCCAGACAGGTCTACAAGAAAATCCATCAGTAGGCACTTCCCTGAAAAGGAACTGTCCCATTTTTTGACATCATGTCTTCCATCTACTTTCTCTCCATTCTACTGTGTCTTTTAATAGTATAACAGATGTTGACTGGGTCCATACACTGAGGGCTTGTCCTGAAGGCACCCCATCTCCCATAGTATCTAGGGCAAATCTGGCTGGCCCACGGTCCCATTTGCTTGATCCTTCCCCAATCCCTATTTCAACACTAGTAGTTTTTTAGCCAAGATATCTGCTGGAGCCTGTGTCTCTGATGCCATCTTGTAACGTCCCCTCAGCGCCAACACCTTTGTATCCAATTTACCCAGTGCCAAGACCTTCATTGCTGACTGCGTGGCATTAAATCCTTATTACCATTCTTGATGCCCACTAGTTTGGTGCTGTTCTTATTGTTGAAGCTCCTGGTCTTTGACTCATTGGCACTGATCTCCATTTTAAAGCCCTCTGGATTGTTGGTGTTGGGGCTTCCCTCCTTGGTGCTCCTAGAATCCACTTTAGTGGAGATGGATACAGCTGTCTGAAGTTGGGGCTCTCTGATGCTGATAGATTTGGAATCTGCCATCAAAGCTGTGTAGAATGATTGTCTGTCCTCCAAGACTACATACAAAGCCTCCACTGATGTTGGCTGCAACCCAGGCACCCACCACTTTGTCCTTCAGCCTGCCCATCATATGGAGTAGAGCAGAATGGAAGGCCTCAAAGAACTTGCATAGGTTTGATCTGAGTCCTCTGGGGATGTTGGTTTGCCATTATGTCCTATCTGTGGGCCAAGTCATAGTCCACACTGTGCTGAGAATGCTGTGGAGGGTCTTTAGTTTCTCCATGGTCCAGTCCACACTCTTTTTTTTTTTCTTTTCTTCTCTTGCAGAGTTTAGTGTGCAGGTACTATTCTTATTGTAGCTACGTATGTGCAGCAATGGTTCTGTTTCCCTTTGTTTCCTTTCCATTTGGACTTTTGGTCTAGATGGGATTTGATCTCTCCTGGTGTTTTCTATTCTCTAGGTTCTGGTAAGAAATGGCTTCTTCTCACACATGCATAGGATCCCACTTCCCCCCTTTTTCAAGGTGTTGCTTAGCCCTTAAAGGTGTGGGTTATCTGAGTGATCTCTTTCTACTGAGTATGGCAGAACGGTAGTGTGCATCCAGTGACCCCTTTTTGTGTCATTGGTTTGCTAGGCCTTTCATCTGCATTCAGTACTCCAAGGTGATGGACATTATTTCAGAGGTTGTCAGAGAGTTGATTATAATTGGATATCACTCTTCTCATGGCTATCCTTTAGCCTTTCTTCCACATCTAGCAGACTTGTTGTTATTGAGGACTTCTCTTATCCATCATTCTTTTAGTTGGAGGTGAGGCCACTTTTTAGCAAATGCTGCTGACCAGTGATAACTTACTTTTAGCATTACCTTGAATTTACTTAAGGTGCATCTTCTGGCTTTCAGGAGATTTTCCTTTGTTTCTGTGCCTTTGTGGGTCAACAGGAGCTAATAGGCAGCTGACATTATTGGCTTGCAGGTGCTTTCTCTTGCCCATGTTGGCACAACTGGTAGTTCAAGGGATGGAGTAGAGGAGGTGTGTTTGTTGTTCTGTGGTAACCGTATCCCAGATTATGTGGCCCTTGCCCAGGAGTTAGATGTCAGTGTCAACCTCTCATTTTTCTGTGGAGATGTTATCTCAGCCATTCAGTTTGTGAGTATGAGGGCTGCTTGGCAGATGATGTCTGCCTAGTGTTTATTTTTGGGGTGTAGCCTCTGTGTGTTACATTGTTATGGGAAATTAAGTTTGAACACTACCGTGTTGATGGTATGGACTCTGTGCTTTCTAGCATAGCTTCAGAGGAGGTTCCTTTTGGTTTAGTGACCTGGGTTCCCATATGGGGCTACCCTGCACAATCATTTAGCTAACATGCTCAGCGACTTCATAGCAACTGATTTCACATGACAGTCAGTGAAGGGGAGAGATTAATATTTTACCCTTTTTCCTCTCTATCTTATTTCTTTATGTACATTGCAGCCACTAATTCCAAAGCAAGTGGTGGCATAGTGATATCTTCCTCCTGATAGAGATCCAAGTTATTTTGCAGTGGTGGTTCCAGTAACTCATTGGTTAGCTCTTGGAGAACATGCTGACATAGAAGTAACAAGGAATGCCCAAGATTAGAGCTTGCTGCACATGCTTCCTTAGCGGCATCAGGTTTGCATTGGCAGGTGGTCATACATATGCTAGGCCACAGTGTTGCCCATGGTGTGTGATTCTTGTTTAAGCCTGTCTATCCATCTGCTCCTAACCTGGGAGTCTTCCTTCTGGATGTCATATTTTCTGCCCACTAGACTTGTTGTAGGGGCAATATGTAGTTTAGGTGTACCAGAAAAAAGTGTAAAGTTTGGTTTTGTGTGTTTAGAATTGAATGAATGAGTAGGATTTACAATGGAATAAAGAGAATAGAAATAATCCTGGTGATGAGATGGGTAAAGTGGAAAATGGTGAGGCACTGGAATGTTGGATGGAAAACTCTGGAATTAACTACAGCAATGTGTTGCTTAAAGTGAGGATGTTGAAGTAAAGCCATGATAGGTAAATAGGTAGCTTATTTTGACCAAAGTACAGAAGGGTTGGATGAATTGGGGTGGTGATGGTAGTGTAGTTAGGAAGGATGGGTAAGAAGAGTAAGAAGAAGGACACCTGTGAGGCCAGAAGCCATTTGTGCAGTGCATTGTAAAGGGCCTTTGGTGAAGGCCTGTAGGATGCTGGGCTATATGGCAAGGTGGGATGGAGGATGGGCTAGAATGGTACAGGTGTAATTTTTCCACCACGGTGGGTATTTGGTAAGAAAACACCTGGAGTACTAGTTATAGGTTTGAAGTACTTACATGAAAAATGATTACAGGTTATGTGGTGTGCAAAGGAAGGGGTGCTAAGGTGTTGAGAGGAATGGAGTGTCTTGTGTATGAATGAAGTCTGCAGGTGATAGGGATGTACAAACTAGAAGAAAGCAGGGAATGAGAAAACAGTGAAGGATCATCATACTGGCTAGAATGTGGTGGCTGTCTTAAAGGTGAGCATGAATTTTGAGAAAGAAGGGTCTTGTGGCAGCTGGAAGGAGGAAAATTCAGGTTTATTTTACAAAGTAGGCTAGATCTCAGAATGTTTCCAGTTTTATGTATTTGCAACTTTTCTATATGGATTTGTTGCATGCACTGTCACTAACTTGTTGCAGTGGATGAATCTGTTAATTGTAAAGACTAGAAAGATGGTGTGAGACAGGTGCATGTAGCCATAGAAATACTAAATTTTTTGAGAGACTCACTTTATTTCATCCGTCTTTATTCTGCAGTTAATTTAATTTTTGTATTCACACATGCATGAACTGTTTTCAGTTTAAAAAACATTGCTACTGATAAATGGTATTTTGACTTTCTCTTTTTAGATTCCTGGCACCATATAAACAACCTGGACAATTTCTTCACAAGAATATCCTTTTGGTCATAATGAAGAGATGTTAATTGTTTATGATGACGTAGACTTTGTAAGAATGTAATATATGAAAGAGTTGTGCTTGAAGAAATGTACAATGCAGCATTTGTAGGCATCAGCAGTCAGCATATGAGTGTAACTACTGAATTCCAAATTCTAGTGTACAAAAATACAAGGTTGTGATACTGCTGTTTCAAACATTTTGCATTAAATGATATGATGGGCAACTATGAAGGTGTAGGAAATCAGCCACCCTTTATTGATGGTAATTTTTTTAAGCATTTTGTGACATTTGATTATGGCTTCAGAATTTATGGAGAAATATACTCAATTACTTATGTTTGAAAATGCTAGTTTAATTAAATGGTGAGATGACAGCAGGAATTTCACTTGTGTAAAGTTTTTTTTTTTTGTTTGTTACATTTTCTTTACATCTCTAATCTACTGTATAAAACAGCACCACAGGAAAGATTTCTTCATACAAAAACTGAAATTTTTATGAAAACGGGAGTTATTTACACAATAAAACATCTAATGCTGCGTTAAATCTGAATAGTACACTGCACTGCACTGCATATAAGAACCAGAGGCATTTTATTTTTCAGGTCTATGTGTCAGGAAGATTAGTAAAATATCACAGAATACTGGAAGCCAGCTTCATGGATGTCTGGATTTTACACATGGATGTCATGATAATAGGTGTGACATGAGGTCAGTCATTTGATTGCTGGAAGAGCCAGTGAGAGATATGTGGTGTGAGTGGCTGCTGGCCTGTGGGATATATGGTATGATTGGCTGCTGGCCTGTGGGATATGTGGTATGAGTGGCTGCTGGGTTGTGGGCTATGTGGCCTCTGGCCTGTCTCATTTCACAGGGTGGAATTTTAACTTTGCAGTGCCTGACACTTGTCAGGATAGATGAGCTGTGGTACAGTGTACAAGCTGTGTTTGTGTCTTCTTTGAAGTTTGCATGGAAGTATGCAGGCCAAGGGTCATTGCATACAGCAATCCTGCCAATTTCTATATGTAAAATACAAAAGCCCCCTCCTCCTCCTTTAGTTCTAGTTCTAGTTCTAGAGCTGATAGCATCTTTGCCCTGCCACAGCTTCTAGGCTACTAATTATAGAGGCTTATCAACCTGTTTTTCTCTGTTTAACTTCTCTGAATGTTTTGGGCTTCTAATACCATAAAGGGACTGTACCCCATTCCTAAATCAGGGTATAATTAAAGTTCATGCATATACTATTGTTTCAGTCTTTGATGTTTTCAAAAAAGCTCTTTGTAGCACCCACAGTGTCCAGAATGGACCCCTCCTACAATTCATATGGAGTTACATTGAATGGTAGCATATCTAAATACAGCTGCAGATTATTTTAATTAGACCCGTTGCTCCTGCTACTGTTGGAACTTTCTGGGTATCTTTCTTCCATATTGCTCTCGTTTCTTTCTGCAAATCTTGGTATTTTATGACTTTGAATCAAAAGTGCACTCGAGTTACCAAAGATAGATATATAAATTCCAAATTGTTTTATTTTGTATACAAGCTAAATGCTCTTGCTCAGTGCTTTATCAGGTATAAAACAATTATTTAGAAGAAAATTACAGTTGTTTATAATCTAAAGAAATCACATGACATCTTATCAATCCATTCATTGGTCAGTTAATTAGCAACAATTAAAATAATTAAAAATAAAGACTACATTTTTTCAGAAAAGGTTTCAGAGAGTTATGTTCAAACCTGGAAAAATATCAGCACAAAGTAAATGAAGCCATTTCTATTCAGTATTCACAAGTTCATAGGTAGGTACTAGGGTATCGGCCCAAGGGCCTACGTAAGCCTAGTCAGCAAGGTTCCATAGCTTACGCCACCCATGAAAGTTATTTTCCTGTGCCACTGTCCAGCAGAGACACAGAAGTGATCCCTGGGGTGTATTTCCTATTTCCCATCCACTCATCAGGATTTTTCTTGAAGAGTGCTAGTGAAGAACTTTGCTTGACATAGATGGGTAGGTTGATCCAGAGTATAGGAAGTCACTGGGACAGGAATCTATCCCTCCTGCATGTCCTGTTTATTGTGGTGATGAAGGTTTAGGTCCCTAGAGCGTGTAGCTCGGAGGGATTGGGATTTCTTTAGGTGTAGCATGTCCAACAGCTCTGGGTTTGACATAGCTTTATATGTTAGGCAGAGATCACCTCGGAGTAGGCGATATGCTATGGAGTAAAGCTGGAGTTTTTTGAGGCGGTCAGTGTAGGGCATTTGTTTGAGGCCAGTAGTCCTCTTTGTGAGGTACTTCTGTGGCCTTTCCAGCTGCTGCAGATGTCTTGTGAGGTACATTCCAAAATGGGCGTTGTACTCTATAATGGGTGTAATGAGTGACGAGTAGAGAGGAGCAATGACCTCTTTTTTTCCTGGATGAGAACCCTTTTATGATGAGGTGTGCAATGTAAAAGGACTTTCTGACTACTGTGGCGATGTGATTATCAAAGGAGAGACCACCTAGGTCCCAAGGTCTTTTATCACGCATTCGGGGTTAAGTAGATTTCTGCCAATGTGGTAGTTTATGGGTACAGAGTTTTTACCAAAGAGGATGACACTGCACTTTTTGGCATTGAGCTTGAGGCCATGGCTCTGACACCAGGCATCTGTCTCAGTGAGGCCCTTCTGTAGAATGGCCACATCATTTGGGGACTTGACTATGGCTCCTAGTTTGCAGTCATCTATGAACTTCGTTAGCCAGAGGCCTTCTGTGTTAGCCTGTACTTCAGAGAAGTAGATACCAAACAGGAGAGGTCCCAGGACAGAACCCTGTGGTACTTCACTTCTCACTGCTTTGAGTTCAGATTTAGAGTCTGCAACTTTTACAGTGTGGGTTCTGTCAGTGAGCCAGTTGGCAACCCATCTTGTGATGTAGGGATTTATACCTAGTTTAGTGAGTTTAGCTATAATTCCAGAATGAGGGATGGTATTGAAAGCCTTGGCGAGGTCAAAATAGGCTGTGTGAACCACCTTACCCTCATCCACGGCTTTGGTGACTGCCTCAAAGAAGTCGATCAGGTTCAGGAGACATGATCTGCTTTTCACAAACCCGAACTGGGTGGGATCCAGAGTTTGGAGGTTACCAATGTCTTTGTTTATGAGTTTCATGATGATACGTTCCATGGCCTTGCAGACCAGGCTCGTCAGGCTAATAGGTCGATAGTTCCCGGGATTAGTGGTGGCTCCCCCTTTGTGGAGTGGGATAACTGTTGCTGTGCGCCATTCAGTGGGCACAAAGCCTGATGCGAGGCTATTTTTGAACATGGTGCTTAAGTGGGGAGCCAGTTCGTTCTGAAGTTTGTGTAAAACGCAGCCTGGGATGTTGTCCGCTCCCATGGATGCTGTGATTTTGGCTTTAGAGTCCAGCTTTTACCTGCGTAGTTGTGATTACAGGGACTCTGCATTCTTCCTGTATAGATATGGGCCCTTTAGGGGGTGAGAGGGGGGGTAAAGTTAGCACTGAACCGATCTGCCAGGATGTTGGCAAAATCAGTTGGTTCTGTAATTTTTGTGCCTTTGTGTTGTAACCCAGATTTTAAATTGATGTCACCACCCCCTAATATCTGGTGTAACCAGCTCGAGCAGCATAAATTTAAAAAAAGTATATATAGTCTTTATTATGAATATGTTTGTGCATTGCCTGCCCTAATGTCTGATAAATGGTTGCCAATGCATTCTTTTAATTTTTGATCTGTCTTGCCTATATAAAAAGAAATGCAGGCTTGACATTGTGCTAAATATACTAAATGATTCAAATCCCAATCAGTATAGCTTTGAATACTAAAAATTCTTCCAGAGATTGGATGTTTAAATTGACTGATTCTCAAAATATATCTACAGTAATTACATTTGTGACAAGAACAGTTGCCTGTTCTTGAACTATACCTTAAATTTCTGCGTATCTTCTTTTCTTTGTAGCAGAGCATCTGCTTCAGATTTCGAGCCCTTCTATATCCAAATGAGGGTTTTGTAGAAATAAACTTGTATGTATATTCAGATGTGGGCAAAATGTGCCAATGTTTTATTAATTATTTTATTAACCTCTTCAGAATGTCTGTTGTTTGTCATCAGAAATCCTGGTGTGCTATCAGCATCAGTCACACATTGTCTGTTTAAATTTTGACCACCCTCAGTAAGTATAGGAACTGCCCATGTGTCACGACCTTGCTCCAAGGTTTCTTCCTGCTCCATTGATTTGAAAGACACCTAGTCTTGTCATTTAAAAATCATTCATTAAACATTTTAACTAGTCATGAAAAACCTTATTTTCAGTACTTAACTGTGGTACTTGTGTCATTTGACCTTTTACTATATTACCAAACGTGAGAAGGTTGCATACTTGTTCTGTGTAAATATGAATTCCTCCTAACTCCTTCTGTGTAAACCTTGGTCTAGACTTTATTACTCACATCATTATAAAATTGTATGTTCAAAAAATTAGTACTATGCTGTGAGTCCAAGTATTTAAATCTCAAAAAAGTAGTTGTTTCTCTGAGATAACTAACAAGGTCTTGAATGTCATGTGTAGTATTGTCTCATTAAAAACCACTGTAGAAACGTTCCAAAACACGATAAACACACTAATAAACCAGGCAATAATCAAGATGAACTTCCAAAAGAAAAATTGGAGAGTGAGAATTTTTCTTTTGGAAGTTCATCTTGATTATTGCCTGGTTTATTATTGTCTCATTAAAATGTCATCTACAAAATAATACTGAAAACAGGTATACATTTAAATCAATAAATAAAAACTTATTTTTCCATATGGCCAAGACTAAATTGGCATAGGTATTTGTCATTGGTGTACAAAAATAATTGTCTTGAGACGTAAAAGCGTTATTCTCCAAAACCAACAATAATAATTCACAAATAGTATTAATTTCACAACCAGTTAATGTAGAATGAGTTGTAAGAAAATCTCTTATGTACTCATTCCCAATGTCATTCAGAATTTCAGTGAATAAAGATTCAATATCCATAGTCAGAAAGTAATGTTCATAAATTTGATTTTGAATATACCATAAACAAAAGTGACTCAGTAAATCATTAGTATCACATATGTAACTTTATAAAAACTTCAAGAATTCTTTTAATCTCCTTTCAAAATGAATAGATCGGTTGTGTCACCCAGACTTTCGAAAAGACTTTTGGTCTCATTAGTGGATTATGAGTATCTTGCTGAATCTTAGAGAGACCATAAAAGGTCGGAATAATGTGATGCTGTATATAAAAATAACTGGGTTAGTCTAAGCTAAAATCATTATTTAAATGCATGGAGTAAATTGCACAATTGACTTTCTGAATAATCCTTTTAACTCCCATTCTATCTTAATATATGTCGTGATCATTTAAAAGTGCATCTATAGCCGTCAAAAAAACTCTGTCCATTACAATGATCGAGCCCTCTTTGTCAGCACACGTTATAACAATATCTGTTGCTTGTTTTAAATTCTCTAAAGCTTTTTTCTTTCGTAGGGACAAATTATGAAATCTTCTCCTTTTATTACCAGAAAACAAGAGCATAAATCTTGTTCACATGCATTCTGGAAAGTTTGTACAATACTGTTATTCACTGGTATGAAAGTACTTGAATTCTTGAATTGAATATTAATTTCTCTGCAGTTCTGTCAGCAAAAGTCATTTTTAAATTCAATTGTCATGTAAGAAGTCTCAAATCTGTTACATAATCAGAAAGCGAACTACATCGTTGGAAGGCAAGTTATTGGTTTATAGTTTTTAGGGTGGCTTACAGGTGAACTCTTAAGCAGTAGTATAATTTTTCCTGCTGTTAATCAGGTTGTCTGCTTGGGATGTTCTTACTTAGGGCTAAACCTTTGTGTAAAGATGTGATTACTTCTAGCCAGAAGTTGGACACTGCATCTGGGCTTGGGATTTTCCATTAAGGAGCGTTTCTTAATTTTGTTTCAGTTTCTCTGTCTGTTAATTCATTCCATTTCATATCCTGAAAAATTAAACTCTGTACTGTTTCTTTTACTATTTCTGTCCATTCAGCATCTTTGTTATGTTCCACAGGGTCTTCATAAATATTTCTCCAAAATGCGCCTGTTTCTTCTTTTTTGGTGGTGTTTCTGTTCCTTTTGCTTTGTTTCCCATACTCTATAAAACTTTTATGGATAATCAGTGAATTAGTTGTTTTGTATTTTTCCTTTATATTTATTTGCATATCTTCTAAGTTTTTCTGCTTGTTCTGGTATGTTTTATTTGCAGTGGTGTATAATAGATCCAGGTCTGTTCTGATACTGTGCATTGCTTTTATCATGTCTATCTTTTCATGTATTTTTTATCTGTTCCCTCTTCTGTATTCTTTTAACAGTAGCACTTCTTATTTTAATTGCTTTATGGTTTTCTTTATTGGGTGATTTCAACTACACCACCATTAACTGAGAAAACCACTCATGTACCAACTCCTTCACTCAACACTTTCTAGAATTCATAAATGTCAATGCCCTGGATCAACTTATCCACACCCCCACCAGGGGCAACAATATCCTAGACCTAGTCATTACCAACATGAGTGACCGGTGTTCCACACCTGAAGTCAACTCCTCTTTGGTCAGATCCAACCATAAGCTAATCAACCTAGATATCCACATCCTGCCCCACCCCCCATTAAGGAAACTATGGTAAAAAAATTCTCCAAAGCCAACTTCATGCTTCTTAAGACAGAAGTGGTGAACCTCATGGCACAGCAGATGGACAATACAGTTGCGACTGCTGAATCCTACACAAATGCACTCTTTAAGCACTTACACGAGTGCATGGATTGTGCTATCCTCCAAAAAAAGGAAGCCAATCTGGTGGTCACCTGCTATAAACAAACTCTACAACAGAAGGAAGAAACTGTTGCAAAAGAGTGTAAAATCCCTTGAGTGGAGGAGCTTCCCTGGTCAGCCTCAGTAAGAAGCTGGGATCCTTTATAAGATCCTCCAAAGCTAGCTACGAAAACAAAATTGCCACTGATTCCAGGGACAACCACAAAGCATTCTATAGCTATGTCAAGATTCTCAATGGCAACACCCAGATCTCCTCTGAGTTACAGCACAACGGCATGAAAATTACAGAACCAGCTGATATTGCCAACATCCTGGCATGCTGGAAGGATATATTCCTGTCCCAGAGACTTCCCATACTCTGGAACAAGCTATCCATCTATGTCAAGCAAAGTTCCTCATTAGCACTCTTCAAGAAAAATCATAATGAGTGGATGGGAAATAGGAAATACACCCCGGGGATCACTTCTGTGGCTCTGCTCGACAGGGGCACAGGAAAATAACTTTCTTTGGTGGCATAAGCCAGGGAACCTTGTTAGCTAGGCTTACTTAGGCCCTTGGGTGGGTAGCCTAGTACCTACCTGTGATGCTTCCATGATGGCATTTTATTTCTTCCCTTTCCTTTATTGCTGTGTATTTTTGTGGTAAGACTTTATCTGTTACTAGTTTAGCTGTACAGAGTAGAATTTCTGTTAATAGTTTTGATTACTTGTATTCGTCTGTTTTATCAGACTTCAAACATTTTGGGTGTTACTTTCTGTAATCTGTTTCTTTCATCACTCTTAATATGTCTGTCCATCTCTATTAAATCAAGAAACTGTTCACTTAGATCATTTTCTTCTAAACTGAGGGCACATTCTTTGCTCTCTGTTTCCTGTGGGTATGCCACAGAAAGTTCCATGGTGCCTTCCTGTGACATATCCTCCCTAACTACATCCTGCTTTATTCATTGCTCCTTCATATGGGAACTCATTGGCCTATCGTTCCACAACATTGCCTGCATCAGAGTTGCCACTGTTTCCTGCTCCTTCTCTTGCTGTGCAACTCCAGCTGAACTTCTGTACTAGTTTCCTACTGAAGGCTCCAGAGCATCATCATGTAGCAGGTAATCAGATGCTTCCCTTTCCACCTGCTGCTCCATAATTTGGGGATTCATTGTTCCATCATGTTGTGACATTACCTGAGTTGGATTTTCTACACTAAACCGTTCACTTTGAATACGTTCAGTTTATATTTCTTTAACTTTTCCATTATTAATCCCCCTCTTTTTTTGTTATTTTTTTGGATTGTGAAAATTTTCCATATCCAGTTGACTTTATTTCTCTTCAGATGTCTTTGGTGCTGCTTTTTGGTATTGATTAGTTTGGCTTTATCTGTTGCACGTATATTGCACCATGCTTTTGACTGTTTTTCCTGTGCAGATATTTTTCTTAATTCTAATTTCTTTCTTTCAATCTTTTTGAATATCTTCTGTCTGGGAATTTTGGACTTCTTGCATAGTAGTAACAGTACATAATTTCTTCCTTATTCTTAATAGTCCACTCTGTCATCTTTATGGTTCTTTTTTTGGCCTGTTTTTGAGGAATTTTTTGAGGACTAGTACTTCCTTCTACAGTGGATGGGGGGCATCCTCCCCCTGAGCCAGGCCTGATCCCGTTGTAGGAATGTTCTTGTGTCTTGAAGAGTCTACACTGCCATTTTTCCAGTCCTGGCATGACTGCGCACACCAGGATTGGGCACTTTTGTATCTTGGGACTTGTGCACCCAGCTGTCTTTTTCTATTTTTAAGCTACTTCTCTCTATGATGTATGCTGCATAAGATATAGTCTCCATTTCTTTGAGTTACTAATACCATGATGGGAATGGATCCCATCCTAAGTCAGGGTATGATTAAAGTTCATGAAATTAGTATTGTTTCAACCTTTGATGTTAGCCAGAAGTGTTCTTTGCAGCACCTGCATTGTGCCCAGAATTGACTCCTCCTACAGTTCATATAGAGTTACATGAATTGATAACATTTCTAAATACAACTGTAAATTGTATTTTTTGTGACACCCATTCCTCCTACTACTAATGGAACTGTCTGGATATCTTTCTTCCACATTGCCCTCACTTCTTCCTGCTATTTTATGGCTTTGGTAAGGGGATGACATTTGTGATACTAGTGGTGGCAGAGAGCATGATGATGAAATTCATTGCTTTGAATTGTAAAATGGAGTGTTATATTTGGTTAGAAATGATGTAAATGGAATAGAGAGACCCATTTTATAGGAGATGGTCTTGTAGTAGTACTAGGATGAAGTGCATCTTTTCTGTAGACCAGCTAGAAATGCAAAATAAAAAAACACTTGTTCGTCCACTATACCTTTCTTTGCATGTCAGATACAAAATTATACACATTTATTCCCTTTTTTTAGTAAGTGGTTTAGTATCACAATAATTCAAGCATATCCTAGTTTGTTTGTTTATTTATTTATGTATTTGTCTTTTGATTACCAAGAAAATCCAACTTCCATTTTCAGCATAGACCTGGAGAGAAAAGTTCCAAAAAGTAAGAATAATTTATGCTAATGCATAGATTAAGAATAATTTGAATCAACAGAACATTTTAAAATATAAAGAGTAGCTAAACTGGAACAAAACAGTATATTCAAATATATGCAAAAGGTTACACATATGAAGTGTCCAAGAAAACTGATTTGGCAGTCTTGCAATCGTTTGAAGTCCCAGAAACATTGATAGAATTAGTGCAGGCTGTGTACAAGGATCCAATAATACAACTGTGAACAGTGTTTGGACTCGCTGAGTGTTCCCTGTGAGAGTGTGTGCAGATGAGGGTTCAGTTCTGAGCCCACATTTGTTCATACAGGTGATGGACTACATTAGCAAACAGGTTGGTCAGGACAGCGTAACAGAGCTGTTGTATACAACATCATCTGCATACACCAAAGCTGTTGTATGCAAATGATGTGGCATTACATGCAGACTATGATCAAGAACTTCTGCTGATGATAGGGGAATGGACTGCAAAACTGAAGACACATGGGGTGAAACGAAGTACAGATAAGACAGTTGTAATGCAGCAAATGCGGGAAATCAGAAGAAGCTTAGAACTGAGATAGAAGGGAGAACAGTGGAACAGGTTAGCAGCTTCAGTTATCTCAGAGTGGTGGTTGAGGAGAATTGAAGTCTGGATGAGGAGGTCAAAGCTAGTGTCAGAGCGACTGCAGCCAACAGGCACAGAGTTTCTGGGTAGTATGTGACAAAAGAATTTCAAAAAAGCTGAAAAGCAAGATGTGCAATACAGTGGTGGACCAGTAACAGTATATGGTACAGAAACCTAGGTAGTAAAGACAGAGCAGTTGAGGAAGCTAGAGGTAAAGGTGATGAGACTGGTAGTAGGATGCACATTGTGGGACAGGAAAAGAACTGAAGACATCAGAGCAGAAGTTCAAGTAACTAAAATGGCAGAGAAGGTCCGAGAGAACAGATTATGGTGGTTCAGGCAGGAAAGCAGAAGACAATTTGGCGAAGATGATTTGGGACAGACAGGAAGAAGGCAAAAGGAAATGAGCTCCAGCAAATAGATAGATGGTTTGTGTGAGAGAAGTCCTGCGACAGTCAGGCATGACTGTCACTGTCGAAGAAGGTAAGAGAGTGATATTGAATTGTGAGAGATGACAGTAGTTGATACTGCACCCCAACCTCATATAAAAAAAAAAAACGGGGGAGTGCGGGTTGATGGTGATAACGACACAGATGAAGATCAGGCGAATGTGTGCTGTATTGATAAACTTGGAATCAAAGCTGTAGTAATCTATACTTATATGTATAGGACAACCATGGTACAATAGGTGAGGATATTATAATTGCAGTGGGTGGTTGAACAAGTTAGATCCAGGTGACCTGTAATAAATTAAGTCTTAAAGAGTGACAGCTGTAGCAAATATTCTAATCTGAGAAAGACAGAGTGGCATTGTGCTACCGATCAAGGTCTAGGACTGGAATTACATAGTGTGATATATAGCCAAGGGTAAAGTGAAAGGAGAAGAGCTGTAGAGAGGTTTGAGGTTATAAAGAATATGTGTAAGGATATAGATGAGGTAGTGGAGATAAGAGGAAGTATAAGTAAGTGTTAGAATGAATATTGCATCGCTGAACAGTATGATATCTGAAGCAACTGACGTGTAGGATCGTGAGTTTATATGTTCTCATGTGGTGGAATTAGTGTAGGGATACAGGTGAGGTAGTGAAAATGATAGTACTCAAATAAGTGTTAAAGAGATTATTGGTAAACAGTGTGGCATCTGAAGCAACTGACATGAAAGAGAGTGAATCTGTTGGTTCCGTCATAGCAAAATAAGATGGATATCATAAATAAATGCTTTTGGGATTAAACAAGGAAATTTGCAGGAATCAATTAGATATGAAATTAGATGTTATTTTAGACCTCCTTGAATGTGAATGATTGATTGGAAAGCAGATGTTCTTCATGTTTCACTGTTGCAATCCTCACACGAGACCAGAACCAGACCGACTACCTTAGCTCAGGCTTCCGCTGTTGCTAGGCCTCCCGAGTCCCTCCGGATTGCTAGTAAACCTTCCAGCCGCAAATCTACTCACAAGCAGGCGTCGGCCTCCCCTCTTGTCCCTCAGTCCTAGTTGGTTAAGATGGCTGGTGATCATCTTTTCCCTGATTAGGGGCTATCAGCCACCCCCTTCAAAGAGGACTAGGGAATTCTCTCCTGATGCTTTGCCTGTCTCAGACTCTGAGATATCCAGTATGTCTGCTGGTGAAGAAGGAAATTCTCAACTTTTTTCTGGCTTTGAGGTTTCTGATGCTGAAGACTCTATCCCTTCTGCCTCCCCTCCAGAAGATTTCTCCTTTGGGAATACTTTGAATATTCTTAGGGAGCATTTTAAATGGGAATGTCAGGATTTTCCATAGTCTAAAAAGAGAATCGGGGAATTTTTAGATTTGCCACAGCATAAGCCTCTGGCTATACCTCCAGTTTTGGACGTTGTGGATGATGTTTTCATGGAAAATTCTTACTCCTAATTCTGTCCCTCCTGCCCCCAGAAAACCAGGTAGATACTATAGGGTTCCTGAATCTCATCAATTCCTTTTTAAAACCCCTTCTGCTGATCCAGATATTATTTCTCAAAGCCCCAAGGGTATTAAGGCTACTGTAGCTAAATACTCTGTGCCTTCTGATAAAGAATCTAGGGCCTTGGACAGGTGGGGTAAAAAAGTCTATACTTCTACAACTCCTGCCATTAGATCCGTGAATTGTCTTTTTCACATGCTTAAATATCAGCAGCATATGTTGGAAGCTATTAAGGCTAAACTTGAAGATATTCCTTCCATGCTGGAAAACAAAGAATTACAAGACTTACTGAATTCTGCCACTTTAGTTAATAAGCATTCACTTCATTGTGGGTTTGACACTTTGGGGGCTTCCTGCAGAGCAGGGACTGAAGTACAGGAGGGGAGGCCGATGCCTGCTTGTGAGTAGTTTGCGGCTGGAAGGTTTGCTAGCAATCTGGAGGGACTCGGGAGGCCTAGCAACAGTGGAAGCCTGAGCTAAGGTAGTCAGTTTGGTTCTGGTCTCATGTGTGAGAACTGCAACAGTGAATAGGTTCATAGGTATTCATAGGTAGGTACTAGGCTGTTGGCCCTAGGGCTTATATAAGCCTAGCCAAAAATGTACCCTGGCTTTTGCCACCGAAGAAAATTATTTTCCTGTGCCCCTGTCGAGCAGAGCCATAGAAGTGATCCCTGGGGTGAATTTCCTATTTCCCATCCAATCATTAAGATTTTTCTTGAAGAGTGCTGATGAGGAGCTCTGTTTGGCATAGATAGGTAGTCTGTTCCAGAGTATGGGAAGTCTCTGGGACAGGAATATATCCCTCCAGCATGTTCTGTTTATTGTAGTGACAAGGTTTAGGTCCCTAGAGCGTGTAGCTCTGAGGGATTGGGATTTCTTTAAGTGGAGCATGTCCAACAGCTTTGGGTTTGACATAGCTTTGTATGTTAGGCAGAGATCGCCTCTGAGTAGGCGATATGCGACGGAGTAAAGCTGGAGTTTTTTGAGACGGTCTGCGTAGGGCATCTGTTTGAGGCCAGTAATTCTCTTTGTGAGTTATTTCTGTGGCCTTTCCAGTTGTTGTAGATGTCTTGTGAGGTACATACCAAAAGGGGTGTTGTACTCTATAATGGATCTAATGAGTGATGAGTAGAGGGGAACAATGACCTCTTTTTTTCTGGATGAGAAACCTTTTGTGATAAGGTGAGCCACATAGAAGGATTTCCTGACCACTGTGGCGATGTGATTATCAAAGGAGAGACTACTGTCCACCTGTATCCCAAGGTCTCATCACATTTTCGGCATTAAGTAGACTACCAGCTATGTGGTAGTTCATGGGTACAGAGTTTTTACCAAAGGGGATGACTATACACTTTTTGGCATTGAGCTTCAGGCCATAGCTTTGACACCAGGCATCTGTCTCAGTGAGGCCCTTTTGTAGGATGTCCACATCATTAGGAGTTTTGATTATGGCTCCTAGTTTGCAGTCATCTGCAAACTTTGTTAGCCAAAGACCTTCTGTGTTAGCCTGTACTTCAGAGAAGTAGATACCAAACAGGAGAGGACCCAGGACTGAACCCTGTGGTACTCCACCTGTCACTGGCCTGAAGTCGGATTTGGAATCTGCTACTTTCACAGTGTGGGTTCTGTCCATGAGCCAGTTGGCAACCCATCTTGTGACATAGGGATTTATACCTAGTTTAGTGCGCTTATCTATAATTCCAGAGTGGGGGATGGTGTCTAAAGCCATGGCGAGATCTAGATGAGCTGTGTGAACCACCTTACCCTCATCTATGGCTTTGGTGACTGCTTCAAATAAGTCAATCAGGTTTAGGAGACATGATCTGCCTTTTACAAACCCGAACTGGGTAGGGTCCAGAGTTTGGAGATTACCAATGTCTTTGTTTATGAGTTCCATGATCATACATTCCATGGCCTTGCAGACCAGGCTCGTCAGGCTAATGGGGTGGTAGTTCCCGGGGTCCGTCGTGGCTCCCCCTTTGTGGAGTGGGATAAATGTCACGGTGCGCCATTCAGTGGGCACAAAGCCTGAAGTGAGGCTATGATTGAACATGGTACTTAGGTAGGGTGCCAGTTCATTCTGAAGTTTGTGTAGAACGCAGCCTGGGATATTGTCAGGTCCCATGGATGCTGTGTTCTTGGCTTTGGAGAGTGTTTTTTTTACCTGTGCAGCCGTGATTACAGGAACTTTGCATTCTTCCGGTATAGAGATGGGCCCTCTAGAGGGTGAGAGGGGGGTAAAGTTAGCACTGAACCTCTCTGCCAGGATGTTGGCAATATCAGTTGGTTCTGTATATTTAGTGCCATTGTGCTGTAACTCAGAGCAGGTCTGAGTGTTGCCATTGAGATTCTTGACATAGCTATAGACTGCTTTGTGGTTGTCTTTTAGAGTCAGTGGCAATTTTGTTTCCGTAACTAGCTTTGGAGGATTTTATGAGGGGTCTCAGCTTTTACTGAGGTTGACCAGGGAGTTCCGCCAGTCATGGGATTTTACTCTTTTTTGCAACAGTTTCTTTCTTCTGTTGTAGAGTTTGTTTATGGCAGAGGACCACCAGATTGGCTTCCTTTCTTTGGATGATAGCATCTTGGTTCTATTAGGGATAGCATGATCCATGCACTTGTGTAAGTGCTTATAAAGTGTATTTGTGTAGGATTCAGCAGTCGTACCTTTGTTGTCCGTCTGCATGGGTGTCATGAAGTTTGCCACTTCTGTTTTAAGAAGTGTGAAGTTGGCTTTGGAGAAGTTTTTTAAGGTGGTTTCCTTAATTGGGGGTGGGGGCGGGATGTGGATGTCTAGGGTGATTAGCTTGTGGTCGGATCTGACCAACGAGGAATTGACCTCTGTTGTGGAACACCGGTTGCCCATGTTGGTAATGACCAGGTCTAGGATATTTCTGCCCCTGGTGGGGGTGTGAATAAGTTGATCCAAGGCATTGAAATTTATGAATTCCAGAAAAAGTTGAGCAAAAGAGTTGGTACATGAGTAGTTTTCCCAGTTAATGGTGGGGTAGTTGAAATCGCCCATTATTAGGGTGTTGGGTTGTACTCTAATACTTACACTCAAACATCTGCTTTTATGGTAAGTACTTTTTAATGGTAGGAGGATAGAGTTCCATGCCTTGACTGCACAGCTTGAGTCGAGGTAGGTCCCAGCTTAATGCTGTGCTTTGTAAATATTGAGGAGTGATTTGCCTTTTCAGTGCAGTGATATGGTAGGTGACTACATCTAGAGAATATTATTCAAAGGAGGACGTTGTTGGGGCTTATAGGTTATCATATGGACAGTGAGCAGGTACGAATGTAGAAGATTATATGGTAATTCTACCCAGCTGAGTTGCTTTAGTGGAATACACTGGTGGAGTTGTATACAGTTTGCAAGCAGCAAATTTGGGCACTTTATTTTAGCATTGTTCTAGCTTGTTTCTCAGTGTAGCCTTGACATTTGTTATGTCAGGTATGGCATAGAGTAGGGAAGATGAGAAATTTGTTGTGGCTAGGACTTTAAGTAGCATCAGATATGAAATTCTTAGCTGTCTGTAGGATTCCTAGTTTTTGATGATTTTCTTTTAATTTCATGCTGTATGTGCAAGTCACATTTGTGGCTATCATGAATTATTATTCCTAGTAATTTTATAGTGACAGCAATGTCATGAGAGTGTTATTGGAGGAGACAGCTGAGAAGTTAAGTTTAAGGATTAGGGATTTTGGAAGGAAAATACATTTTTGGGGGGATTAAGGTTAAGTTGTTGACTGTTTAGCCAGAATTCTATAGAAGTGAAGGCTTCTTGAGTGATGAGTGAAAAGTGTTGTGAGTTTATGGTCAGAAAATATTGGAGCAGAGTTGCCAGAGTATTGGATTAGTTGGCTAGCTTAGTAGCAGTTTGAAGATTGTTAGTAAAGATGATAAAGAGGAGAGATACAGGTATGGATCCTTGGGGTATGCCTGTGGCGATAAGCGGGAAAGGGGAGAGTGAAGTTTGCCTCTTAATTGATTGGTGTTTGTCAGTCAGATGGGTATTATACTGTAGAAGAGAAGACCTAGCAGGGAGATATGACGGAGTAGTTTGTGATAGGATACAGTGTCAAAGGCTTTTGACAAGTCTAACACACAGCAGCAACAAGTTCTCCTTTATCCCTGACTTGGTTAATATCATGTGTGAAGGTAAGAATGGCTGTAGTAGTGCTATGACCTGGGTGTAAACTATGTTTTGAGGATGTCATAAGATGATTAGATGTGTTTTTGCATAATTTTTTATACTGTGACATTATAGCAATGGACCTGAGTTCATTGGAGATGTCCCCTTTGTGAAGGGGAGAGAACATAAGACTGTTGTAGGGGCCTAAGTCAGGGAGTCAGCTGCTATCTTTAAGAAGTATGCTAGGATATCATTGCCTGGTAATATACAGGGTTTTAATGTTTTAGATATTTTTTGAATGGGTTGTAAAGAGAATGATGAAGTGGTAGTTTTTTTTTTTTTGTTAGGCTTTAAAGTTTTATTAAGTTGGTTACAGACGTAATGAAGTGTGAGTTTAATAATTTGGCAGTGTGATATGGGGAGGTATTTGTTGGGCGGGGTGGGTGGGTTGTTTGAGCTTGGGTATAATATCTTAGAGAAGGTGGACTAGAAAATCTATGGTTGTTTCTATTTTAATTTTTTTAAATGAGGTAGTATGGTTTCTTATCTGACTTAATCAGTTGCTTACTTTCGTTGCAAAGTTGTAGTATTACTATATGTTTTGCTGATTTTTTTTGTCTGGTCCAATTTCTCACACTTCATCCCTGTTATACATAAATTGTATGAGTATATGGGTTAGCCGTGGAGTGATGTTGACTCTCTCTTTTTCTGGGTGGGACCATTTTATTAAGTATATTAAGAAATATAGTTTTAAAATTTAGTACTACATTATCTAGCGGTAGTAATTTCAGTTGATTCCAGGTGTTAAGAGTGTAAGGTAGAAATAAATAGTTCAGAGTTGAAATTTGATAAATTGTGGGTCATTTTATGGAGGTGTTGTGTAGGTGAAATGTTACTTTGTCTTTTTCTAATTTCTCTAAGTCTTTTGGGTTTCTAGTACCATGACGGGAGTGGATCCCATTCGTAAGTCAAAGTATGATTAAAATTCATGAAATTAGTATTGTTTCAATCTTTAATGTTAGCCAGAAGTGCTCTTCACAGCACCCGCAGTGTGCCCAGTAATGACTCCTCCTGCAGTTCTTACAGAGTTACATGTATTGGTAACATGTCTAAGTATGATTGTACATTTTTTTTTATAAGACCCATTGCTCCTGCTACCACTGGACCTGTCTGTGTATCTTTCCCCCCACATTTCAGCATATGTGGAAAGATGGTCACTAAGGCGAGTCGGGCAGATTTCCATGAGAGCTGAAGTTGGAAAGCGTATTGACCAATATCCATTCTGAGGTGGTGTATTTGCTATTTGTATCATCAATCCTAATTCATGAGGGAATAAGTTGAGCAAAGCTGTAGAAATTTAGTGTGGAAGATTGGAACTCCATGGTGGTGGTGAGCCATTTTAAGTTAAAGTCTCCCAATATAATTGTCTTTAAGGGGATAGCAGTGGAGGAATTGATGCATCTGTGTGATGCTATAACTGATATTACCTTTTATTACTTCAGAGAGGGTGTTGGGATCCTGTAACATGCTGCCAAAGAGAATGAAAAAGAACAGCTGTGCAGAAGTGTAAAACAATGTTGGGGTTGTATTGAGGAAGGCATGGCAATGGGTGGTCATATTCTTAAGACTAGCTGTAATAAGATAAATTTAGTGGTCCAAAGCTCTTATTCTCTTAGTGTCTGCTCATTGGCATACTTGCTGTCATAATTTAATAGGCTTTAAAAGTTGAATAAAGTGTAAAGCAACTTTTTCTTAATTATGTAAGCATTAATGTTTAACTCAGTAACAGAAATATTCACAGTATATAAAAGAAGGGGGTGTAGGCTTAATCTTTATGATCAGCCAGTGTGTGTAGCATCAGTTTCTGCTTTGTTTGATTTGTAAAATGATTTGTCAGTTATGAAAAAGAACATACACAGTGTAATTTCATTTGTTGTAATTTTTTTTGTAGGTAAAGTCTCCTTTTGTTGACAACAAAATCCCCTACCCAAGGCACAGAACCTTTGTATGCACATAGTTGTGACTGATACAGAGAATTCTCTTTCCATGCCTGAATAAGGTTGCCACTTTTTAAGAGGGCCAGACTGAGACATGGGAGTGTGGCCAATATGACACTGACTACACCCTCTACTATGACATCACCACAGGAGTGGTGAAGGAGGTACTGTTATGGGAACAAGAACTGGCTGGCTGCTGGAATGGCTAGCTGGCTTGTTGGCTACTGTAGTGGCTAAGCTAGCTGGTTGGTTGGCTGCTGGAGTGGGTAGCTAGCTGGCTGCTGGCGTGGCTAGCTAGTTGGTGGGAGTAGCAGCTGGATGGATGAATGGCTGGACAGATGAATTAATGGCTGGATGGGTGACTGGATAGCTGGATGAATGGAGTGGGTAGCTAGCTGGCTGACTGCTGGAGTGGTTGGCTGCTTGAGTGGCTAGCTGGCCTGCTGGTTGCTGGAGTGACTAGCTAGCTAGCTGGCTGGCTGCTGGAGTGGCTAGCTAGCTGGCTTGGCTGTTGGAGTGGCTAGCTGATTGGTTTGAGTAGCAGCAAGATGGATGAATGGCTGGATGGATGACTGGATGGCTGGATTGCTGGCTGAATGAATGGATGACTGGACTGTTGGCTGGATGAATGGATGACTGGATTGCTGGCTGGATGAATAAATGGCTGGACTGCTGGCTGGCTAAATGGATGGATGGCTAGACTGCTGGCTGGATGAGTGGATAGCTGGATGAATGGATGGTTAGCTGGCTAGTTTAAAAAAAAAAATTTACGGCTGTAGAAGCACTAAAAACAAACTGCTCTACAGTTGCGACCTTTACAGGGCTCTACTTGTCCCAGTCCCCACCCCCTTTATGATTTGCAGCCAATTGCTGCATGATTTAAAGCACCCAGACCTAACAGGGAATAGCTCTGCCTGCTGGTCCGGGTTGGTGACGTAACTGAATTGCCGTGGAAAAGCTGGAAGTAATTGTGGCTTTTCTATGGCAATTCAGTGTGATCGTGAAAAGCGGGACTTTTCAAGTCCCACTATTTTCCACAGCGGGCAGCTCAACCTGTGAGTGTCCTGTTGATAACGGGACGGGTGGCAGCTTTATGCCTGAATAAGTTAATGGACAGATATTTCACATTAAACATATTAATAATGCTCCTGAGTGACATTTCCTTATTTTCCATTTCTTGCTTGGTACATTCAGTGAGGACAAAATTGGGAGTGCATTTATGTTTGCTTAACATAAGCTTCTTGCCTTTTTTAAGTGATCTTAACTATAGCAGTCTGTCTGCACTATTGGGATGTTAAACACCTACACCAGCAAAGATAGGCATTTGTTAATATTTCAAACAAGTTGTCATAGAAGGTGTACTGAAAAAGAACTGCTCATTTCTTCATGAGTATCTGGGGAAGTAGTAACTGTATTTGGTTGTGTTCTGTCTCTGTGCATGTTTGGAACCAGCCCCCGAGGAGCTCTGGAGGCTAACTAAAGGAAAGATCAGAAGACACCGAGGGCCCATTCACTTTCTGCTACTGTGGTCTTGTTTGATTAGTGTACTTGCTTTGGAGAGCCAAGTGATTGCTGCCAGAGCTGAATTAGGGAGGAAGATGCAAAGGCAGTAATTTGGCTGACATTTATGATGTACTACCTTTAGACTACGTACTGTGTCACCCCCCACCCCCAGACTTATTTTCTGTCAGGTTGGTAGGGGTGAGCTTGTGGAGACACTACCTGTTTTAATCTTGAATGCATAGTGGAGGCTAGGCTTGGTTTTGGGATACTATGATGGATATCATCATAGTAGGTAGGTTGGGAGGGTGGCCTAATGATTAAGGTGTTTGCCTTACAAACACAAGGTGCAGGGTTTGAATCTCACAGAGGATAATTGGCTAGGCTTAAAATGGCTCGCAAGGGCAGTTAGCCTAGTACTAACCTATGAACCTATAACCTATGAACCTATATAATGTCAAAATTGATAAAAAGAAAATGGATTCTGCTCTATTTTGAGTCTTACAGAGTGTATGTTTGTTTATATACAACTTTCAGCATATCCGTGGTTTGCAGTAGTAGGGTTAACAGCCTTGTTTGGAAAATAATAGCTCTAATGTTGAACATGCAGTTGTAATTTTCATTTGTCCTTCTAACTTCTGAGGAGGAATCCCAGAGGACAAGGTATATGCTGCAACTCATTTTGCTCCTTAACATACATGTATACATTTATCATTTTCACCAGAAGAATGGATTTTCCTGTATGATGCTGTCTGAGTTTTTTGAGCTAGTGTAAGTATATTGTATTTCATAAAATTCATTAACGTCTTCCTCTATTGCTGTACATTATTTAGCTGTTTTGGAAGGTATTCTTCTGTGTTTTTGTTTTTTTTTTTTAATGTGTAGCACTTTTGTTTAAGTGACTTAAGTGACATCTTATTTGCAAAACTTCTGTTATTTGATATTTGTCTAGTTTTATGAGATTTCATATCACTTACCTGGAGAGAGTTTCTCACTTACTAGAAGATCAGTAAGGATATTGTCAAGCTCTGGTGTAGATGGTAAAGCCCTGAGTGTGACCTAGACAACTCAAATCTGAGTAGAGATTCATGAGCTGAAAGAGCAGGGCTGGTGATGGTGGGAATTAAGCAGCTAATGCTAGCTCATTCATCCCTGGTGGGAGGATGGTGGTTTCCTGTTGACCAATTCATTCCTATCCCATGAGTGCCAAGAATCTTGCTGGCAGATCAGGTTAAGAGCTGACAAATACCCTGGACTCAATGATCATATTGACGTTAAATGCCTTGTGTCAGAACTAAAGTTTTAAATAGTATCCATTCTGCCTTAAATTTGATATAATGTATTTTGGTTCAGGCACTTTCCTTAACCTGCTATTACCTATAGACAGACATTGATTGGTTGTTTGCATACCACATGACTGTTTGGGCACCATTTTTAAACAGTTCAGTTGTTTTAGATTCTGATGAAGTTTTTGTGTGAAATATTAAAGAAGAATGAAAGCACTAAATAGAATTTGACTGTGTCTATGTCTTCTCTGCAAAACTTGATTCCATGTCAGATGGAACCTTGTACAAAGAAGTGCGGGACATAGCTTTAGAAGCTCTACAAGTAGCCAGACATTCCTTGAAATGTGGCTATGATGCCTTGCCTCTTGCAGAGCAGCTGCCACAGATTGTTATCCACAGACATGCATGGCTCAGTAGTCGGCCACTGCCAGACCAAGTAAAAGCAGAGTTATTGGATGCCCCACTAGACAAAGAGTTCCTATTTGGACCTCCAGCTGAAAAAGTCTTTGGAAAACTAGGTAAAAAAAAGCAAATGGATTAAAACTGTTAAAGAATTCTACTTGTCCCTAAACCCGAGGTACAGTAGAAACTACCCCTCTAAACCTTGGCCCTTTCCACATAGACAAGACAAGTGGAGGTCTCCTCATGTAAAAAGACCAAGGCATTCCAGAAGATGGCAAATAGAACAGCCACAGAAACTGGGTGCTACCAAAGAGCATACCTGACACAAAGAACAGTTGTGACTATATGCTGCTTCCCCTCCTCCTCTCTTCTGGCCCCCTACCCTCTCTCCCTCTCCTCCTTACTATTCCATAACTTATATACTATCCCTCACCCTGGGAATCCACTCCCTACCACGTATGTACTACTGTGCCAGTGCATGTATGCTTCTTTCTCAATGCTCAATGTATAAGACTGTACACTACCTATAATGTACTACTAATTACAGTACCTGTATGCTCTCTCAACTCTCAATGTGCACCTAAGCTACTATGTCCAATATCTATATGTAAATATTTCCAGCCCTCTGCTTCTCATCACATGTATGCTACTTTCCCAGTGCTCAATGTACAAGACCGTCCACTACCTTGATGTACTTCTCTTTACAGCAACTGTATGCTCTCTCATCCCTCACAGTGTACCTGAACTATTATGTTCAGTAACTATATGTTGTATATTTTGCATACTGTACAATTTCAAAATTGTGTAACATGTAAATACTGTATTCAGTTCTGCTTGGGGCTTTTCCCCACTGTATATTTTGCATACTATATATTTTTTCAATACTGTGTGCATCTTGTAACATGTAAATACTGTACTGAATTTTACTTGGAGCTTTTCTCCCTGGGCCTCCACTGAAAATGGGCTGCTCTTGGCCCAGTGGACTTCCCGGTCATCAAATTGAAATAAATAAATAAATAAACAAATAAATAAATAAGAGGGAAAAGGCTTTTATTTAATGGTCTTCCTGGTCCCAGGAAAAAGAGAGAACCTGGAGACCTATCCTGGATCTTTCAAAGCCAGATAAGTTCCTTTATGTCCAAAAATTCAAGATGCTTACTTTGCAAAAGCGGCTACTCTTGATTTTTCAGGACACCACCATGGTCACTATCGACCTAAAAGGACGCTTACTTTCATGTTCCCATAGTAATTGTCATAGAAGATATTTACAATTCGTAGCCTCAGGCTCCCACTTCCAGTTTTGTGCTGTGCACATTGCAGAATGCTGGGTGTACACATCTCTTCCTACCTAGACAACTGTCTCATCCATGGAAGATCAATCTCAGAGACCCTGGGTGCCCTACAGACCTTTGTAGACTGCTTCCCAAAGGTGGGCGTCACATTAAACATATAAAAGTTTCAGATAGCACCCCAAACAAGGATCTTGTTTCTGGGTGCCCTGATAGATTCCATCCAACAGAAAGTGCATCTCCGTCAGGAGTAGGTGGGATTCCTGACAGATTATTTTAACAGCGTACTCACAAAATAACTTATCTTGGCCTGAGAGTTCTTAAGGATCTTAGGGTGCATGGCTTCATGTATCATGATGGTCCTTTTAGTAAAACTACACATGAGGAAGTTCCAGTAGTTTCTCAAAAATGTCAGGGAACAACACTCTCAGCTGCTAGAAACCTTTCTACTCTTGTTCCTGTGTTTCAAGAAGGAACTCCTATGGTGGAAGGACATCATACAAAAGAACGGTGGAGCAACCTTCATGCAGTCTCAGGCAGACAGGTCCATTGCAAAGGACAGCTCAGACGTAGGTTTGGGACCCTACTTAAGGCTGCTCAGGGTGCAGGGGTTTTGGTTCGCATAACAGTGGAAATTGCATATCAGTCCAAAGGAAATACTAGCAGTCTTCCTAGCTATAAAAGCTGTCTGACAACATTTAAGCCCAGGAACTCTGCAAATCTGGAGAGAAAGTACTAGAGTCATGTGGTACATAAACAAGGAGGGACCTTGTCTTACCCACCATGCAGCCTTACCATTAAGATCTTGATGTTAGCTCAAGACTTTGGGATCACTGTCATAGCATCTTACATTCTAGACCATAGCAATCTTCTTGCATACTCCCTGAGTAGGGACTTACTAGATCCAAGTGAATGGGTATTGAAAAGGAAATTATTCCTGAATCTCATACTCTGTGTGGAATCCCCTCTATAGACCATTTTTTGCCTGTCTCCATAACACAACTTTGAAGATTCTGCTCCAGCACACAACAGGAGTGAGCCTGGAAAGTAGATGCCTTCTTCTTCACATGGACCCTATCCTCTGATTCCAAGGGTACTTACAAAGATCAGGATCAATAGGCCCAGCATGATATTGGTAACCCCCTCTGACCCAAACAGCATTGGTTCTCTCTTCTCCCCGCCCTCCGTGAGGAGAGGTTTCACATGCTCCCTTAAGACATAGACCTTCTCCGCCAAATCGGATCGCTCTTCCACCCCAACCTGGCATCTATCAATCTAGCTGCCTGGAGGATTGGGTCTTGACACCCACCTTGATGCCTTACTAAAAAGACGCGCTGTCTATTTTAAAGGCGGCAAGAAAGCCTAACACCAGAAGAGATGTTCCACCTGGTGTCATGGCCAAAACTCTATTTCAGCTCAATCGGGTGTCGGTTCAGTACTGCTTTACCTTTCACACCTGCTTGAACAGGGGCCTTTCTTATTCCAGCACAAAGGTTCACGCTTCTAATATTTCAGCTTGCTTGCAGATTTCTCCACAACTCTTCTCTTATCCTCACATGAAACAGTTTCTAAAAGGTTTGATTCATTTGAGACCTCCCAGAAGGGACCCCATTCCAGCATGGGGCCTAAACTATGTTTTGGAAAAAGTAACCCTGCCACCCTTTGAACCGATTGCTACTGCACCTCTCAATATGCTCACCTGGAAGATCCACCTTCCTTATTGCTGTCACTACAACTGGAAGAGTCTCTGAACTGCAAGCTTTCATGTGTATAGAGCCATTCACTGTCTTCTACTGGAACACAGTAGCCCTCAGAACAAACCCATCTTTCATGCCCAAGGTAATTACAGAACTCAGCCTTAACCAGACTACCCATGTGGCAGTCTTCTTCCCAAGCCCAGAGAAGAAAGCAGAAAGAATCCTCCACTCGCTGGATGTCCACAAACAGATCAGGTACTACCTGGACAGAACAAAAACTATGGACAGGGCAAAACTAATTATTGATATCCTTCACAGAGGGAAAACAGGGCAAGCCTTTCAAAGTAAACCATCTCTAAATGGATTGCAAACTGCATCATAGATTCTTAGATTAGTACTAGGCATCAGATTCTTTTACCCACACCATGGAAAACCTCTACCTGGCAACATCAGAGCCTCTACCACCAGGCATGGGGCAACTACCACTGCTTTCCTTGAAGAAGTTCCACTCAAACCATCCTAGAGGCAGCCTTTTGGAATTCTGTTCACATCTTTACTAAACACTCTAACTTAGGACAGGTCTTCATGGCCTTGGCAGGGTTTGATGCTGCTGTCTTACAAAATATTATTTACTAAACCTACAGTAATCTCCTCCACCCTCAGTAGCTTTAGGAACCTTCCCAAGGATTGCTGCTGTAACACTGACTACGAAAACCATAGTACAGTTGTGTCCCACTTAGTAATTGTAGATGTTTGAGTAGATCAGTGCTGCAGTATATACTACTACTCTCCTGCCCCTCAACATCTCTGTCTCTACATATAATCCTTTTGTCTCATCCCAGTTATACTTATGTTTCCTTCTCCTTTGCATTCACAACCAAGACCAGACAGCTGCGGAGGTTGTGTGGTCCTCAGGCATCAAACTATTTTTCTAGGGTTAAAAAGACCTGACGATGGTGCTGACGGATGCCCTCATTATTCCATGACATCCGAACTTTAGTCATTGAGTGTTTGTTGGAGTAGGATGATGCTAAAGCTCTGGAAATTGGGCCATTCACTGGCTTCTGCACTGCAGGAAATCCCAAGGATTAGTACTGCAACATTGATCTACTCAGACATCTACAATTATGGTGTGTGGGCAAAAATTTTTCTTTCTTATCCAGCTGAATTCCACATTAAGTACCCATTGGAGAAATGCTTTTCTTACAGGATTGTGAGTGCCTGTTGCTACTTTTTCATATAAGTGTAAAGTTTATGTACTTTACTTACTTTTAGTATAATCTTGACATTTTTCTGAGTCTGTTGGTATCCCAAGAAAAAAAATTGCCAACACGCCAGCCTGCCTGTAGTTGACAGATCTCACTGAAGGACTTCTACCTTTAGTGTCTGTTCTGTATGGAGGAGGATCTCCCTGTTTCTGTCTACAAGGAGTGAAGAAAAAGACCATTAAATGTAGGACTGTAAACCCGAAGGTTCTCCTAGAGCACCATAAGCTCTAGTTGTTTTTCCGAGGGATGTCTGTTCCTTCAATCCCTTAGCCTGAAGGAACTTCTATAAATGCGACAACAAATGTATGTGTTTGTGTATCAGCTGAGCTATATGACACAGGGAAGTGAAACCAATACCATAATTCCCAACTTAGATGACCCTGGATTGATTAGTTACCCAGATGGGAGATAGTAGTTAAGGGGCTGATACCAGCAAGATCATCCTAGGATAGAGGATTTAGGTCTAGTGCACTGCAGTACCAACACCTGTTGGAGGTACAGGTACATGACATGCAACATATAGGGTGGGGATGAGCAGTTGGTTCTGCTAAGCCACAACTATGGAGTGACCTTCACAGGGGAGCATGCGAAAATGCTTCTATTTCTCATGAAAAGATTTAACGAATCCTTGCATCTTCTAGTGCATATATCAGCCACTAGGGGAGGAGTTAGGAGCACCACAGATAAATAGAAAAAAATAGGAATTTAATTTCTAGAGAAGCAAGCAGGTTCCACGAGGCCTTAGAAACCTCATCAATCTCCAACTGAGACCTGTGGGTTCCATTTTTGAGGAGGTATGCTCAGGAATGCCTCCGGCTCTAGCACCTGTTTCCACTGCGGTTATAACTGTCAAAGCCTCTGGCTCAAGCATCTGTTTTTACTGTGTTTTTAACTATTAAGGCTCCCACCTACAATGCCTATTCCCATTGTGCTTCTAACTGTTGAAGTCCCTCCATAGTCTGTTAGCAAAACAAGCAAACAAAAAACACTAACTACTGAAGACTGCAGTGCTAAAACAATGACTGAAGACTAAACAAAAGAGCTGCAGTATCACCACGAAGAGAGAGCAGAATGCGTGTTCATCAGATAAAATCAAAATAAAACCAGCACAATTTAATAATGAACAGATAAAATCCTTCAAAAACAGAATGTAAATCCTCACAAACAGGATGAGTGCTTTCGGCTATGCCTTCATTAGATCCTGTTCACACAAAAACTCCTCCCTTTTTTTTATATTGTTACTAATTCAATCAAGTCATCTTGACCTTCTTGCTTTTCAATATAGGTTTTAAAGGCACCACTCCAATTAGGGCCAGGGCTCCTGTCTGCCTATAAATCAGCTCTCCAGCGTGTTTCCAAGACTTTAGTTTTATTTGATAGATCTCTATATTATCTAGTACTCTTTCCAAGGCTAGGAAGGAGAATGTATGTCCAAGATACTTTTGCATATGCTGTGACAAAGCATTTGTCTGCCCATTAAGTCTGATATCACTAAGATGGTGCAGAATGCTCTCCTTAAAAGGCCTGTTGGTTTTCCCAACATAAAATCTTGGGCAGCTGTCACAAGTAGCTGCATATACTATGTTCTTAGTATTACAATCCACATATGTCTTTAATTTGTATGTCCAACCAGTTATAGGATGTTTGAAACAGTTGCTTGTGTCTGTATAAGTACATGCTGTGCAACTTCTACATGGAAAAGTGCCCATCTTAAGGCTATGTGGAACAGTATCTTCTTTGTGACATAACAATTGTTTAGATTCAACTTATTCTTGAAAGTGAATCTGGGAACATCACTAACAATGTGTCTTAGGCTATCATCTGAAGTTAAAATCTTCCAATTCTTCCTAATAATTTCACAAATGGCCAATATGTTGCTACTGTGTGTTAGTAAACATCTCATGCCACTCAGTTCCTTATTATGTTATGCCACTATATGGCATAGGTTATAGGGGAAGGCCCTCCCTTTCTGCACCAGTCCTTCCTTCTGTATGTGCACCTGAACCTTTACCTTCAGTTCAACTAGTAGTTGTTTGTAAACAAAAATTTAAGCTGATTGAACCTGTAGCTTATAGTGCTGTGGAATAGTCAACCATCCCCAGAAACCTGCTTGGTTTATTTTGATTGCAAAAACACTTGCAGTGAAATGCATTTGCTTAAGAAAGTGCTGGCTTCACAGCTGTCCTTACTGTGGAGAGCGCAGTTCAGGTACCTTTCCTTCCACTGAGATGAAATTAATTTCCTCACCAGACCCCTTGTCTGTCTGGGATGTCAAGGAGGAGGAGGATCAGAACTTTACAGTACTCCAGGCAGATGCATTATTGACACAGATGAGGTAGAGTTTCTCTGTCTTCGTGCTGCCTGACTGTACCTGTTTTGATGAATCCCTTAAGTTTTATGACGGAATACATGCTAGAAAAGGGTGTGAATAGAGCATACATACTTGGGGGGGATATGAATGGTCGAAGGGGTGGATCATGACCCATGCCTGTTCATAATATGCTTAAACACTGCAAATTGGGACAACATGTATGATGCATACTGAACACATGCTCATTTGCAGAATTCACCAGGGAATGTTAGTAGGGCTAAGCATATGATGCTGACCTTTACTGTGGATGATGGCACCACTCCCAGCTTCTGTCTGTGTGATCAAAGTGGTGAAATGGACATAATCTTATTAGGGAACAATTCAGGGGAGGATCAGAGGAGATATCTGATTCTCACAAATGGTGTCTGGATTTGCTAGAAATGGATAAGCATAAGCCAGCTGCTGTCCTGGTGTTTTACTAGAAGTTTATTATTAACCTTTAGCCCCTTGAAAGTCCAGTGTGTTTTACTTGGTTGGTGGCAAGTGAAAGTTGTTGTTGTTGTCTTTCGGCTTTTCCCGGTTAGGGGTCGCCACAGCGGAACTCCGGTCCGCTAATGACTGGCAGTAGATTATGACGAACGCCGAGGTGCCAGCTTGACGTTCAACCTTCAGCGAAGGCACGCCCATTTACGCATGTCTTTCGAACGCCCACCCAACCGTGAGGAGGACATGCAGACTCCACACAGAAGGCACTCCCCGCACTCCAGCTGAGAATCGAACGGGAGAACCTCTTGCTGTGAGGCAACAACGCTACCGCTGCGCCACTGCGAATGTGAAAGTACATGTTCAGAATTCATTTTGACAGTTTTGCTGTTATCCCTCTGGATGCAGTTACATGATACAGATTAGCCTTTGGTTTACTTTATATACTGAAGAGATGTGATACCTTGGATATTTTTAAAAAACTTAATAGTTGTGGTTTCATGAAATATAGGGTTTGATGGTGGGCATGTATGGACACTTGTCCCATGCCTATACATTAATCTTGATTTTTGAAGTTTGGTCTAGCGAACAGCATCCTTCCTAATGATAAAGTAAATTGGTTATTGGACAGGTTTGACAAAAAAAAGTTTATACATCATCCATCTTGGTCATCCAGGTCATCATTTATGAAATGCAAATGCAGTAGTATCAAAGAGACATTCTCATTCTGAAGCAAAAGAAGGAAGTTGTAGAAACCCTCTCAGACATTTCCATAAGTCTAAGGTTGTGTAAACTATTTCATAAAACACTTGTATTGTGGGAAGCATGGCATCAAATGTTGCTGTAGTTCCATCTGCCAGCTGGCTGCCTCTGACATGGTAATTTGGAGATATGCCTGAGTAATGATGCACTGCATGCTTGAATCTGTTCAGATCTTGTTTGCCACTCTTCAGGGTTAGATGCATTCTACAAAGCTATTATCAAGCTAAGTGCCAGTTGCTTTGATGTAATGTTTCACACTTTCATTTTCTTAGTTGTTACCTCCTCTTCTAAAAACAGAGAAAAAAATGATTAGGTAGATAGTTGTTTAATTGAAGATCCAACATTGTCTATTTTTGTCCATTCAAACATATGGGTTGTCTGATCCAGTGAGATCTGAACTCGGTACCGACTTTGAAGCTTATCAGATCTAGAGATCCTACTCCTGCCATACACACAATTCCCTAGGCTGTACCTAAGGTGCTCAGATTTCATTTGCAGCTCAAACTTTTTGGATGTGAGTAGAGCTGTCTTCAACAGTAGGCTATTTTTTACTTATTGTCACTGCCTCTCCTCTCTTACCATGAGAGTTTTTACTCTTATTTTGAACTTAGTTGGTGTTAGCTAAAGTTTAGATAGTTTCTGAAAGGTTAGTTAGTTACTGAGTTAACTAACATTACAGTTAAGGCGTTAAGCCTCTGTTCTATACAGTAACTTATTCATTTACCGATACTTAAAAAAGAGAATTAAAACTAAAGTTACTGTCAAAGTTTGACAGTCTAGCTGCTCGATTTTCTTCTTGTTTCTGGGCAGTCAAAATTTTGGAGTTAGTTGACTGGATTTAAAAAAAAATGCTTGGAGTGTGGGCACAAACTTCCATTGCAGGTTGCACACTCCAAATGTGTATATTGTCTTGGTGCCACACATCTTGACATTGAATGCCAATTCTTTGCAGCTTTCAGTGCAAGGGCCCTCCAAACCAGAAGGGACAAACTCATTGTAAAGGGACTCCTTTCCGCACAGAGAAGGGCATCCTCTTCACCTTCCTCCTCTTCTAAAAGAGAAAAGTCTAAGTTGAAGGCCCAAGAGAAAGATAAGGAAGAAAAAGGCAAAAGAGAGAAGGAAAGGAGCAAGTCTGCATCTAAAACATCAAAGAAAAAGGTCTCCAGAGCCAACAGCCTCGCTTGGCCCCAACCCCAAATTGCCCAGAAGGTCGGATATTACAACTACTTGGGACAAATCACCTTTCCACATACCAGTTACCTGCTGGGACTGGTGATTTCCAGACTCCAGTAACTGATATTACAAGAAAGTAGGTATTCTCGACCACCATCAGTAGCATCACCCACTAAATCATCAAGAACTCTCACAGAACTCAGCATCATCAGGATGATGAGGATATTCTTGAGAACATAGTTACAGCTTGGGGTTATAGCAGCATTATATCCTGGGAAGGTACTGAGTGTTGGCCAACTTACCCCTCCTTTACAAGAATCCATACCAACCTGATGATCGGTTTTGGTATCAATGAATCCACCTGGAACAGTAGCAACTTTGTTGATGCCTGAGCTGCTTGCATCTTTGCCGACTGTCTCCCTGCCTCTCTTGATTCTGATGCCTTTGAATTGAGATGAGACTAAGAGCTAAAGCTTTGGTGCTGACTTCCAGGAGACACTGAGATTCTCGGGAATGGAGCTCCTTGGTGCAGAGGTTTACCTCTTTTTTCTTCAGACAGAGGAGGACATCAGTTCTGGTGGCAGTCTCAGCCTTTGAGGCTTTTGGCAAATACCAAAGACAAGGTAGCTTCATCTAGTTTGGTTCCACCCAAACCCCATCTGCAGTCTGTTTCTTTGCCTCTTCATCCTGTCTGACAAGGACAGCTGGAACCAAGGGCTTCTGAGGAAGTTTGCTTCATTTACTCCCTGTCCAATTCTAACCCTTGTACTGCTCCTCCAGAAGGTGTCCCCAGAAAACAAACATGTAAGCAGAAGCACCTAGACTCTTTACCTTAGTCATTCATCGAAGATGCTGACTTAGAGAAAGGGGAGGGCTCCCCCTGCTTCCTCTCTGAAGATGTCATATTCAGTTGTATTCTAGAATTAATGAAACAGAGAGGGGGTTAGTTGTCCCAAGACCCTTCACCGGATGAGTCGGCATTCTTGGAGGCCTTTGGTTTTGGACCAACATCGCCCTGAGTGATACCTCCCATTGACCCACTTATCGATATTGTGGCTGAACAGGCGTAGATGGACCCTTATGTGGTGGAGCCCATCCCTAAGACAGCCAACTGAATACTATCTGCACTGACTGACAGGAAGCACTGTAGTTTCATAGTTTAGTACTAGGCTATCTGCCCTGGGGCATTTGTAAGCCTAGCCATAGTGATGTGGCTTTTGCCACCCCATGAAATGGTACAAAAATGTACAGAATAAATTTAGAATACTGTGCCTCTGTCTAGTAGTGACACAGCGAAGGTCCCCTTATATAATAGAATTAGTTTGCTGTGCCCCTGTCTAGCAGTGACACAGATGTGACCCCTGGGGTAAACTTACGATCTCCCATCCACTCATCAAGATTTCTCTTGAAGAGAGTCAGTGAGGGACTCTGCCTAATATGAATTGGGATCTTGTTCCAAAGCATGGGAAGCCTCTGGGTTATGAATCTGTCCCTCCAGCATGTCCTATTCATACTTGTGCCAAGGTTTAAGTCTTTAGCTCTCGTGGTCCTGATGGATTTGGATTTTTTGAGATGGAGCATGTCCATCAGATCCTGATTGGACATGGCCTTGTACGTCAGGCAGAGATCACCTCTGAGCAGGCGGTATGCTACTGAATCGAGCTGAAGTTTCTTTAGTCTGGCAGAATAAGACATATGTTGGAGACCCTTGATCCTCTTGGTGAGGTACTTTTGTGGTCTCTCCAGCTGTTGCAAATGCCGGGTGAGGTACATACCAAATGGGGCATTGTACTCAATCATGGGTCTGATGAGGGAGGAGTATAGGGGTACAGTGACATCCTTGGATCTGGATGTGAATCCCTTCATGATGAGGTGTGCAAAGTAGAATGTTTTTCTAACCACTTTGGCAACGTGGGTGTCAAATGAGAGGTCGCTGTCGACTTGGGTCCCTAGGTCTCTGATTACTTTTTCCGTACTCAGTGGGTTGCTGTCTATGTGATAATTTGTGGGTACTTTGTTTTTCCCAAAGGGGATGACTATACATTTTTTGGCATTTAGTTTAAGGCCGTGACTCCGGCACCAGTTGACCGTTTCTGTGAGGCCTTTTTGTAGGATGTATGTGTCCGCTAGTGTATCGACTATGGCGCCTAGTTTGCAGTCATCTGCGAACTTTGTCAGCCACAACCCTCCCATGTTTGCTTTAACATCTGAGAAATAAATGCCGAACAAGAGGGGTCCCAGGACAGATCCCTGTGGGACACCACTTGAGACTGGCTTTGAGTCTGACATTGCTCCAGCGATTTTAACTTTATGGGTTCTGTCCTTTAGTCAGTTTGCAACCCATCTAGTGACATAAGGGTTTACATTTAAGCTGTTGAGCTTATCTATGATGCCTGAGTGGGGTATTGTGTCGAAGGCCTTAGCCAAGTCCAGGTAGGCTGTATGGACTGCTTTGCCCTCATCAATGGCTCTAGTGACTGTTTCGAAAAAGTCAACAAGGTTCAAAAGGCAGGATCTGCCCTTTACAAAGCCAAACTGGGTGGGGTCAAGTGTCTGTAGGTCCCCTATGTCTCTGTTTATGAGTTCCATAATGATTCTTTCCATAGCTTTGCAGACCAGGCTGGTTAAGCTTATGGGGTGTTAGTTCCCAGGGTCTGTAGAGGTACCCCCTTTGTGGAGTGGGACCACTGTTGCTGTACGCCAGTGTTCAGGTACATATCCTGTAGTAAGGCTAAGGTTAAATAGCATTTTTATGTGCAGGTTTAGCTCCTCTTGGAGTTCACGTAGCACGCAACCCGGGATACCGTCAGGTCCCATTGATGCTGTGTTTTAGCTTTGTTGAGGGCGGTTCTCACTTGGACATCTGAGATGACAGGGAGATTACATTCAGCTGGGATAAGTATTTCTTCTTTTGGGGGTGAGGGAGAGAGAAATTTGCACTGAACCTGTCAGCCAGAATGTTGGCAATATCTGTGGGTTCAGTGTATTTTTGTTGTTGTGAACTAACTCTGAGCATATCTGAGGGTTTCCTACCAGGTTTCTGACATAGCTGAAGAAGGCTTTGTGGTTATCTTTAGTGTCCTTAGCGATTTTTCTCTCAAAGTTGGCCTTGGATGTTTTATGAGAGAACGTAGTTTTCTGCTAATGTTGATCAGAGATGTCTTCCCTTTATGGGATTTTGCTCTGACGCAGTAGCTTCCTTCTTTGTTATACAATTTGTTAATGGCTGAGGTCCACCAGACAGGACGCTTGCCTTTGGTGGAGAGGGACTTGGATTTATTTGGGATTGCATGATCCATGCATTCTTGGAGATGTCCATAGAAAGCATTTGTGAAGGATTCGGCATTGTGGGATGTGGTATCCACTGGCCCAGTGGGCTTAAAGGATACCATCTCAGTCTTAAGAAGAGTGAAGTCTGCTTTTGAGAAGTTTTTCACTGTGGTCTTTTGTGCTGGGGGTGGAGGTGGGATATGTATATCCAGGGGGATTAGTTTGTGGTCAGATCTCACTATTGAGGGGTATACCTCCGGTGTGGAGCATTTTGTCCCCATGTTTGTGATGATCAGGTCTAGTATATTATCTCCCCTAGTGGGAGAGGTGACTAGTTGATGTTCTTCATTCCACATTGCTGCAGTCCTAACTATTGGGTAGTCCGCTGTCCCAGTCGGCCCGAATACCAAAGTATATGGCTGACGTCGGTCAAGGCGCATTAGACTGACGTCAGTACGTCAGAGTACTAATGCGCATGACCGACGTCATATCCCCAGTCTTTTTTGCCGCATGGTCCGATGCAGAAGCAGTTTTGCGAGTGCAGGTTGGCGTTCTGAAAGTTTCTGAAGTCAGAGTTTCAGACCGAATCAAAGTTGGCTAAGTACCCCGTTGGGGAATATTTTGTTTTTTTCTTGCCTCAGTATTTAACCGGATGTCAGAAAAAGTGAATAACTGTATTTCTTGTGGGAAACAGATACCTCATAGGGATTACCATACTTTGTGTATACCTTGTTTAGGGCCTGAGCACAACGTTGTTGGATGCCGCTCTTGTGCTAGATTTAACAAACGCACTATTAAGAGAAGGTTAGACTGTGCCAGGTTAGTTTTTGGGAAGCGTTGTAATTATAAAATGCCGTCGGATGCTCCGACGCCCGCCAAAAGCGCAAGGACAAAGTAGCAAAGCCTAGAGTGGAAGAACCGACAGTCCCGGACGTCGGTTCTTTAGAAGGCTCAGTGGAGCCGGAGGTTCTGCCAGGAGTTTCTTTGGAGTCTCAGGGAGAGACTTTACTGTTACAGGATGTGTCCTCTCAGGAAGTAGGCCAGGCTGAAGGGGCTTCTCAGGTGGCTGTTCTTCCCTCTCTTCCTAAGGTGGTTAGAGCCTCCCCTTCTGTTTCCAAGGCTTCTTTGAGAGGCAGGCCTAGTTTAGCTTCAGTGGGGGTTTCTCCTAGTGCTTCAGGGTCTTTGCCTAAGAAACATATGCTTAAAATTGCAGAGGATTTGATTACTATGATTAGAGGTTCTATGCCCCCTTCTGATAAGAGGCCTAGGGTGGAACCTGAGTTTGAGAGTTTTGAGCAATGTTCGGAGGCTTCTGAGTCTTCGGCTGAAGACTTGCAGGAGTATCCTCCTTATTCTGATTCTGATGTGGATGATTCTACTCCTTCAGCTTCTCCTCCTGAGGATTTTTCATTTTCAGAGACTCTGCATTCCATGAGGGAGCATTTTAAATGGGAAGGTCAAGATTTCTCTGATTCCAGGAAGAGGCTTAGGGAATTCTTGTTTTACCCCAGCATAGGCCTTTAGCTATACCTCCTGTTCTGAATGTGGTGGAAGATGTTTTGCAGAGGCTTCCCTGAATCCTGATTCTTTGCCTCCTGCCCCAGTTAAACCGGATAGGTACTATAGGGTGCCTGAAGCTCATAAGTATCTTTTAAGGGTCCTAGGGCAGACCCGAAACTGTCTCTCAGGGGCCTAAAGGTGTGAAGGCTTCTGTTGTTAAAAATCCTGTTCCTCCTGATAAAGAGGCAAGGGCTTTGGATAGATGGGGAAAGAAAGTGTATACTTCTTCCACTTTAGCCATGAGGGCGTTGAATTGTCAGTTTCACATGTTAAAATATCAGAATTATCTCCTTTCACAATTGAAGTCTAAGGTGGATGCTCTGGCAGAAGGTATTGAGTGTAAAGAGTTGCAGGATTTAGTTCATGTGTCTGAACAGGTGGGTAAGCATTCCTTGCAGTGTGGTTTTGATGCTGTGCAGGCCTCCTCGAGGGTGGCTGCCACTGGTTCTGTTCTTCGTAGGCACGCCTGGTTGAGGGATCAGAATTTAGCTGAGCATGTTAAAACAAGGATTTTGGATGCTCCTTTACAGTCTGATGTGTTGTTTGGTTCGCCTGTGGAAACAGTTTTAAAGAAAATGGAGGACAAGGCTAAGTCTATGCAAACTGTTAAGGATTTTTTGCAGGTTCAGCCTCCGAAGTTTAGTAGAAATTGGCCTACTAAGGGCTGGACATATCCTGTTTATGATTCCCAGTCTAGGGGTAGGTCTAGACGTGGTAGGGGCAGGGCTCAAGGTTCTTTTAGGCCTAGAACAGGGAGTTCACCTGCTCAGTCTTCTGGTGAGGGCAGGGGTCAGTCCTTTCGTAAACAGACCCAATGACCTACCTTTTCAGCTGCCAGTACATTCTCGCCTGGCAGCACCTTTGGGAGGAAGGCTGGCTCTTTTCAAAGAAAATTGGGATTTAATTACCCAAGACAGATGGGTTTTGGATATCATTCACCACGGTTACAGGTTTTACTTCCATACCTTGCCTCCTTTCAAAGGCATGCCAGACATTCCTCCTCTACAAAGAAAAGAGGCTCACAAGCAAATTTCTCTGTTGCTCCAAATAGGGGCCATTCAGCCAGTTCCTGTGCCAGGAAGGGGCCTAGGATTTTATTCTCGCCTGTTCCTAGTACCAAAGAAGGGGAACACGTGGAGACCAATTTTGGATTTATCTATCCTCAACACTTATCTGGACATTCCCAAGTTCAAAATGTTGATGTTACAACAGCTTTTACCTCTGCTGGGCAAAGATCACTGGATGGTAACTTTAGATCTCAAGGAAGCTTACCTTCATGTGCCTATCAGACTAAGTTGCAGGAAGTATCTGCTTTCGAGCTGGAAATTCTCATTATCAGTTCTCTGCATTGCCCTTTGGCTTATCTACTGCCCAGAGTATTCACAAAGGTTCTGGCTCCAGTGATAGCTTACTTCAGGCTAAAAGGAATTCAAATCTATCCTTACTTGGACGACTGCCTGATTCTGGCTCAAGAAAAGGAAGACCTTTTACAGCATTTGGAATTTGTGATAGCAGTGCTAAGATGCCTAGGGTATTCTGTGAACGAAATAAAGTCCAGTCTAGTACCCTCTCAAGACATGTGCTTTCTGGGTGTGAGACTGAATACAGCAGCCCAGATGGCCTTTTTAACCCCGGACAAACAAAAGAATCTTTCCAGTTACTTCCATCAACTATCTCTTCAGTCCGGGCTGACTGCAAGGACAGTCCTTCAAGCCTTAGGGTTCATGGCATCTTGTATTCTGGTGCTTCCCAATGCCAAACTGCATATGAGGAAGCTGCAATGGTATCTCAAAAATGTATGGACACAGCACTGCCAGGATCTGGGCACTGTCATTCAAATAATACCTTGCATTCAAAAGGAATTTTTGTGGTGGGCTCAGGAATGTCACCTAAACAAGGGACTCTCTGTGACCCGGCCAGAGGCGAGTCAGATTCTAACGACAGATGCCTCAGACATTGCTTGGGGAGCTCATCTAAATGGAAAGTGGATACAAGACAAGTGGCCTGCCAGACTACAGCATCTACATATCAACATGAAAGAGATGTTAGCAGTCCAGTTTGCATTAATGGCTTTCAAGGAGTTACTTCTTCCAGGGCAGGTGTTGATTCTAACAGACAACACAACTGTCATGTGGTACATCAACAAACAAGGGGGAACACATTCTTACCCGTTGTGCAGGCAAGCAATGATTTTATGGGAGACTGCGCTCAGCTTGCAACTAACTCTTCAGGCAAGGTTTCTGCCGGGAGCACAGAACTCCTTAGCAGATGTGTTAAGCAGACAAATCATGGATCCCCACGAGTGGAAACTGGATCTTCATGTATTTGAAAATTGACAGTGTCATGGGAACTCCAGACATAGATCTGTTCGCTTCTCCACTAAACCACCAGCTGCCAAAGTTTTGCACAAAGAGGTTTCATCACACAGCTTGGAAAGTGGATGCTCTTTCTTTCAGTTGGAAAAATCTTCATGTGTATGCCTTTCCACCTCTGCCTCTTCTCCCAAAGGTGCTCCTAAAGGTCAGACAAGACAAGCCAAGGATGATTTTAATAGCTCCAGATTGGCCTCGGCAACACTGGTACCCATTACTGAGGAGTCTGGTAAGGAAGCCTCCATGGCCTTTACCTTTGATTCCACACCTGTTGTCTCAGAGGGACGGTCACCTGCTCAATGTCAAGCTTCACTCTCTTCATCTAACAGCCTGGCATATTCTGTTTTGAAACACAGCAGGTCTCAACTTCCTCAACAAGTTTTAAATGTGATTATGGAAGCCAGAAGACCTAGTACAAGGAAAGTGTACGCAGAAAAATGGAAGAGATTTTTATTTTGGAGTGCAGCAAACAATTTGGAGATTTCTGAGCCTAATTTGAGTGTGGCTCTTCAATATCTTACTGAGTTATTGGACAAAGGTTTGTCTTTCTCTTCCATTAAGATTCATGCTGCAGCAATTTCAGCTCACTATGATTGTGACCCACCATTGTTTTCGCATCCTTTGTTCAAGCAATTTCTTAGAGGGCAAAGAATATAAGACCCCCGTAGAGCTCCTACTCCTGCTTGGGATCTCAATTTTGTGTTGGAGAAACTTACTCTACAACCTTTTGAGCCTCTGCGGCTACTGCTGAATTGAAATACTTGTCATGGAAGACTGCTTTTTGTTGGCCATTACTTCTGCAAGAAGGGTTTCTGAATTGCAGGCCCTTATGGCGGTAGAGCCTTTTTTGATTTTTCATAAGGATAGGGTATCACTACGTACTAATCCTTCCTTTATGCCTAAGGTGGTTTCTAGTGTGGCTTTAAACCAAACTATTCATTTGCCTACTTTTTATGCAGATCCCCAAAATAAAGGGGAAAAGATTTTGCACACTTTAGATGTACACAGGCAATTGCGTTATTATTTAAGCAGGACTAAGGATTTTAGGCAGTCTCAGCAGTTGTTTGTTTCTTTTGCTTTGAGTTCTCAGGGCAAGCCTGTGTCAAAACAAACTATTTCTAAGTGGATTGGGTTTTGCATTGCATTTTGTTATTCCCATCATGGCAAGGAGATTCCAGCTGGGATTAGGCCTCATTCCACTAGGGCTACTGCCACTTCAACAGCATTTCTAAGGGGGGTGGCAACTAAGGATATTTTGGAGGCAGCTACTTGGAGTTCAGTGCATACTTTCTCTAGGCATTATCACCTTCCTCTCTACTCTAAATCTAGGGCTGGTTTTGCCACAGCTATTTTGCAAGGCATGTTGTCTGCTCCTGCTTCCTTATGATTTGCCAGCCTCCCTTACCTCTGCTTTGGGATTCTACCCAATAGTTAGGACTGCAGCAATGTGGAATGAAGAACATAGTACAGTTTTGTACCTACCATAAATGTAGATGTTCGAGGATCCACATTGCTGCAGTCCAATTTACCTCCCTCCGTCCCCTCTGTGTTTAGGGGGGGTTGTGTAGGTGAGGTTATACTCTGGTAATTTTGTATATATTGTACATATTTTTGGTGCAGGAATGTTTGGAGTTTTGGTTTTGGCCTTGTCTTTTAGGGTCTTCTGACATCTGGGGCAAGAAAAGACTGAGGATATGGCGTCGGTCATGCGCATTAGTACCCTGACGCACTGGCGTCAGTCTAATGCGCTGACCGACGTCAGCCATATACTTTGGTATTCGGGCCGACTGGGACAGCGGACTACCCAATAGTTAGGACTGCAGCAATGTGGATCCTCGAACATCTACATTTATGGTAGGTACAAAACTGTACTTTCCAGTGCATTTGAATTTATGAATTCCAGAAACCTTTGGGCTAGGGTGTTAGGGCTAGAATAATGTACCCAATCTATGTTTGGGTAGTCGAAGTCTCCCAGTATGATGGTATTTTGTGATACATTCATATCCTCCAATGTCTTCAGGAAGGCTGAGTGGGGTTCCTGAGATTGGGAGGGTGGTCAGTAACATGCTACCAGTTGTACAACAGTTTTGCCTATGGTTAGTTGCACCTGTATGGTCTCTGATGCTTCATGTGTTGCTACTAACCTGGAGGTGTGGGTGTCCTTGATGAATATGGACACTCCCCCTCCCTTTGTGGTTCGGCCTGGGTTTTGGGGCCGAAAAGCATGATACGAGGTATAGCCTGGTAGTGCTGGGGTGCTCTCAGGAGCCTTGAACCAGGTTTCAGTTACTGCACAGACGTTGATGTTCTCCATGCTGAGGAGTGCATCGAGTGCCTGCATCTTGAGATTTAGACTTCTGGCGTTGAGCAGCATTACCCTTAGTTTTTTTCCATTTTTGTTTTCTAAGGAGGTGGGTTTGTCTTTTGAGCCTTGCCTAAAAAAGGCACTATGGGGTGGCAAGAGCCTTAGCCAATATCCGAAGCCCAGTGGTGACAGGTGTAAGCCATCCCTTGCGAAGCAGCGTGGCTTGTCCAACATGTCATCCCAGGCAGACAGACATTGGATCCCCTTAGAATGACACCAGTACTTAAGCCAATTGTTAAAGCTGATCATCTTGTCTTTGTATTGTGGCATCATTCTTGGTGAGGGCAAGATGCTGCTCAGGGTCAGGGTCATACCTGCCTGGGCTACATAATCGGAGAGCTCCTCTATGTCTCTTTTCATGTAGTCCAGGGAGGTAAGTCTCAGGTCATTCACGCCAGCATGGACAATGACGGAGTCATATTTGTACTTGCTTTGGAGTGACCTGAGTGCGTGTGTTATGTGGCGGATCCTAGCTCCCGATAGGCAGCTCACAGTCACCCTCTCCTTTTTCAGCCTGGTAAGCGGGAAATCAATGTGTCTGACTATAGAGTCACCTATTACTAGTGTATCAGGCATGGTGTTTGGCCTTAAGGGCTGTGATTGGTTGATGCACTGATTTATTGAAGTATGTGTTGCATGTGTTTTGTTTTGAGGTGGTGGATTTTTGGATGTCTGCTTTGGGAGCCTCTGTTGTTTTGGTAAGTTTTTTATTAGAGCCTCCGAGTATGTCTTTGTGTTTTTATGTGTTTGGTTTGCAGTTGTGGTAGGTCTATGTGGGACTGGGTTTGTTGTGTGTGTGGTTACCATCTCCTCCTGTCTGGTCATGCCAGCCCTGAGTTGAGAGAGTTCAGTCTCCAGTTTGGCTATATAGTTGCATCTCTCACATGTATTTGTGTTTGTTGGGAGGAGGAGAGGGTTGTCTGTGTACATGAGACAATTGTAGCATTGTCTCAAGATACCCAGATTAACCAGCTGAACTGGAGAGGATGCCAGTAATCTACCACTCGACATGCTAGAACAGTATAAGGGAGTGCTGTGCCTTTAAGGGAAGTGGATATTCACAGGGGTGGTAGGTGGATGTAGTGCTTTACTTAGTACGAGAGTGCTTACTTAGTAGAGAAGTTTTGAAAACAAGTGCTAGGCTTATAATATAGCGAGTAGTCTGATTATACTAAGAGTAGAGCTTCCTTAAGGGAAAATTTGAAGAGCAGACTTGGCGGACCAGAAGAAGTTTAACCGGCGCTGCAGCCGTGCAAACGCGGATTTTAAACAGGGAACTATAAAAGAGCTAGAAAAGGTCCAAAACAACCAATTACTACAGCTCTTGTGCTGAGGTCACTTCCTACAGGGACAGGTAGGCTGCTCAAGGCTTCCCACTCCCACTGGTGAGCAAAGAAACTTACTTCTATCCAAGTAAGGTAATGGACAACACAGGAACTACACCACAGCCCAGAATACAGCAATGCCTGTAAACTGGTCTAAACTAGTCGAGGAGAGGCGGGAAAACAAGGATTATTTTTTTGTTTTTTTGTTTTTTGATAGAAACACGCAGAAAATGTAGAAGCAGTGATAAATCAGTTACACAGGCTAGCACACTTTAGTGGGCAGCCTCAACAGTTAAATTAAACAAACAAACAAACTTTCGATCAAATTCGACTAAAAAGTAACTTTAAGTGCAGATTTTAAAATAATGCAGCAAACAGCTAAAAAACAGTTTAAGCTGTAGTAAGGGTCCACCAGTGGATGCTGTGGTGGTGGCAGCAGCCACCAAGAAAGGGTCATTAGAAGAAAGCTTGTCAGTTCATCCCTGTAACAGAAAATCTATGGCAGTGGACAGATTTTTGAAGTGGGCCTATTCGTCAGTGACTTTTGCCTTTAGATCACTGATCTACCTAATCCACTTAACAAGATTCCAGACAAACTTGACTAAAAGAGATCACAGAGTTACCAGACAAACTTGACTAAAAGAGATCACAAAGTTACTTTCAGGGGTGTTGCCTGTGGAAGTTCAGAAAACAGTGGACTCCCAGCTTTCCACCCTTCAATCCTCCTCCATTGTGGCAAAGCATCTGATCTCTAATGGAGGCGATGGTAATGCCAAAGCAGCAGGGCCTGGCATTACCATGTGTTGCCACACTTGGATGAGGCTTTGTGACTTTGTAGAAGGCTTTAAGCCATCCTTTATTAATGCCCCTTATAATGTTTCCTCCTTGTTTGGCCCAAAAGTCAAGGGTACACTCACCATGAGCCAACAAGATGGCAAGACTCTCTCCATATTGGAAGTACGCTTCTCCACCCAGCAAAGAACATTCTCTAGGAACCAGAGAGTGGGAAAGAAGATGTAGTTCCACAAATCACAAATTACTTTCTATGAAACCCAAAGTGACAGACCTCCCTGTGGCAGAGGTTGTTTTGATGGATGATGCACAAGAGACAGAAGCAGACTGCATAATCAAGGCTTTCATAGTCCATTCTCTGAGAGAGCCTTTCAGAGCTCATGACCTGTAGCCTGACTGTTGTACTCTGGAGGCAGTTGGCAGGTGTTTTTCTTTCCATCCTCAAGCCTGGCACATGACAACATCAGATTCTTAGGTGCTAAGAATACTATTCAGAGTTTATTCAATTCCCTTTTCCCATCCACCCCAATAAAAGAAGAAAGTCCCCAATATTTCACCCAGTCAGGGGACTTGGTAGCCATATAAATTTCAAAGTTACTTGAAAAAAAGAGTAATCCAGCCCGTAACCCACGACCATTTAGAATCCAGTCTATTCCAGGTTCTTTTTAGTACCAAAGCAGACTGGGGACCTCAAACTCATTTTGGATCTCAGCCACATAAACTAATTCATAAGACAGACAAAATACTGGATGGTCACAGTTCAGTCCAGTTTGCCTCTTCTGAGGAAGGCCGATTGGATGTGCTCTATATATCTCCAGGATGCCTGCTGTCACACATAAATAGCAAAACAGTTCAGGAGATATCTCCACTTTCGGGTGGGAGCCAGTCATTTCCAATTCAGAGTGCTGTCATTCGGCCTCATCTCAACCCCCCCCGGGTGTTCACCAAAATCATGGCAGTAGTAGCTGTGTACTTGCTCCTGCTGGGGATCCATATCTTTCTGTTTCTCAACGATTGGCTCCTCACTTGTCTTGACCGAGCATCTCCTCTTCACACACACACTGGGATCAAGTACTCTAGTAGTTCTGAATTTAGGAATCTCTATAAACCTGCCAAATGTTAACTGAATGCCACCTAGAAACCAAACGTCAGTCAGCCTTCCTCAGTCCAGGGCTCAGTCACTTTTTCTTACATTCATGTTCTGCATCACCCAACATCACCAATGACTAAACTGTACAAATAGTGAAAACCAGAACGCTATAATTTGCTAATCAACTCACACAGTTGTTGTGAGTTGATTAGCGAATTATAGTGTTCTGGTTTTCGCTATTTGTACGGTTTAGTCATTTTGAATGCTATTTACTTGTTTCAACATCACCAATGAGGTTAATTCTATATCTCGCAGGTCTCATGGTGTCTACAGTTCGAATTATTTCATTAGTCAGATATTTCATGAAGGTACTACTGGACCTTAATAGTACAGTAGTCTCAATCCACTCATCCCCTGCATTCAAAAATGCAGATTACACAGGTTTGCAAAAAAACACATAGGTTGGTGGCTAACATCCCCAGCTGTAACCTATGGCCATCCTTTCCAGATGGATTCTGCTATTACAACAGTGACCATGGATGCATCCCTTATTGGGTGGGGTGGTGGGCCATTTAGAAGGGAAGGTGGTCCAAGGTACATAGTCGACAACAGATGCCAACCTTTACGTCAATGACTTGGAGCTGAGAGCGGTCCTCCTATCATTGCAGGCATTTTAGGACCTTCTCCTCAAGGGTGTGAGCTCTATACAGACAGACAACATGACTGTGATATGGTACACTAACAACCAAGGAGGAACCCATTTGGCCATAAGGGATTGGCAGTGGGGAATGTCTTCACAATGATTTCTGATAGCCTGGCATATCCCAGGGTTCTCCAGTGTACATGTGGACAAATTGACCAGGACAGTGCTGATGCCTAATGAGTGGTCCTTCAATTCTACAGTGATACAAGCAATTTTCAGTCACTGCGGCCAACTGTGATCTCACCAAGGGATGCTTTGGTCCACAGTTGTCCCCAGGTCTCCTGTTTGCTTTTCTCCCTTTACCCCAATGAACAAATTCTTACAGAAACCAAGGCAGTGCAAGGCCAAGGTGAGCTTCATTGCCCCCTTTTGGCCCCAACAGACATGGTTCCCCTACCTATGGCCTCTTCTAGTACATTCTTCCTGAATGTTGGCTCATTACCCAGATCTACTAACTCTCCCATTTGGACTGTCGCCTCTGAATCAGAAGTCCATGAAATTAACTGCATGTTTCATAGGCTCATAGGTTCATAGATAGGTACTAGGCTATCTGCCCAAGGGCCTACGTAAGTCTAGCCAACAAGGTTCCCTGGCTTACGCCACTCAAGAAAGTTATTTCCCTGTGCCACTGTCGAGCAGAGACACAGAAGTGATCCTCGGGGTGTATTTCCTATTTCTCATCCACTCATCAAGATTTTTCTTGAAGAGTGCTAATGAAGAACTTTGCTTGACATAGATGGGTAGCTTGTTCTAGAGTATAGGAAATCTCTGGGACAGGAATTTATCCCTCCAGCATGTCCTGTTTATTGTGGTGACAAGGTTTAGGTCCCTAGAGAGTGTAGCTTGGAGGGATTGGGATTTCTTTAGGTGTAGCATGTCCAACAGCTCTGGGTCTAACATAGCTTTATATGTTAGGCAGAGATCACCTCGGAGTAGGCGATATGCAACGGAGTAAAGCTGGAGTTTTTTGAGATGGTCATTGTAGGGCATTTGTTTGAGGCCAGTAATCCTCTTTGTGAGGTACTTCTGTGGCCTTTCCAGCTGCTGCAGATGTCTCGTGAGGTACATTCCAAAAGGGGCGTTGTACTCTATAATGGGTCTAATGAGTGTCGAGTAGAGAGGAACAATGACCTCTTTTTTCCTGGATGAGAACCCTTTTATGATGAGGTGTGTCACATAGAAGGACTTCCTGACTACTGTGGCGATGTGACTATCAAAGGAGAGACTACTGTCTACCTGGGTCCCAAGGTCTCTTATCACACATTCAGTGTTAAGTAGATTGCTGCCTATGTGGTAGTTCATGGGTGCAGAGTTTTTACAAAAGGGGATGACACTGCACTTTTTGGCATTGAGCTTGAGGCCATGGATCTGACACCAGGAATCTGTCTCAGTGAGGCCCTTCTGTAGGATGTCCACATCATTTGGGGACTTGACTATGGCTCTTAGTTTGCAGTCCTCTGCGAACTTCATTAGCCACAGGCCTTCTGTGTTAGCCTGTACTTCAGAGAAGTCGATACCAAACAGGAGAGGTCCTAGGACGGAACCCTGTGATACTGCACTTGTCACTGCTTTGAGGTCAGATTTAGAGTCTGCAACTTTTACAATGTGGGTTCTGTCAGTGAGCCAGTTGGCTACCCATCTTGTGACGTAGGGATTTATACCTAGTTTAGTTAGTTTAGCTATAATTCCAGAATGGGGGATGGTGTAGAAAGCCTTGGCGAGGTCAAGATAGGCTGTGTGAACCACTTTACCCTCATCTATGGCTTTGGTGACTGCCTCAAAGAAGTCAATCAGGTTCAGGAGGCATGATCTGCCTTTCACAAACCTGAACTGGGTGGGATCCAGAGTTTGGAGGTTACCAATGTCTTTTTTAATGAGTTCAATGATGATACGTTCCATGGCCTTGCAGACCAGGCTGGTCAGGCTAATAGGTAGATAGTTCCCGGGATCAGTGGTGGCTCCCCCTTTGTGGAGTGGGATAACTGTTGCTGTGCGCCATTCAGTGGGCACAAAGCCTGATGCGAGGCTATTATTGAACATGGTGCTTAAGTGGGGAGCCAGTTAATTCTGAAGTTTGTGTAAAACGCAGCCTGGGATGTTGTCCGGTCCCATGGATGCTGTGTTTTTGACTTTAGAGAGTGCAGCTTTTACCTGTGTAGTTGTGATTGCAGAGACTCGGCATTTTGAAGGTATGGATAAGGGCCCTTTAGGGGGTGGGGGGGGGGGTAAAGTTAGCACTGACTGTATCTGCCAGGATGTTGGCAATATCAGTTGGTTCTGTAATTTTTGTGCCGTTGTGCTGTAACTCCGAGCAGATCTGAGTGTTGCCATTGAGATTCTTGACATAGCTATAGAATGCTTTGTGGTTGTCCTTAGAATTAGTGGCGATTTTGTTTTCATAGCTAGCTTTGGAGGATCTTATAAGGGATCTCAGCTTCTTACTGTGGCTGACCAGGGAGCTCCTCCACTCATGGGATTTTACTCTCTTTTGCAACAGTTTCTTCCTTCTGTTGTACAGTTTGTTTATGGCAGGGGACCACCAGATTGGCTTCCTTTTTTGGAGGATAGCGTCTTGATTCTGTTTGGGATTGCACGATCCATGCACTCGTGTAAGTGCTTATAGAGTACATTTGTGTAGGATTCGGCAGTTGTAACTGTATTGTCCATCTGCTTGGGTGTCATGACGTTCACCACTTCTATGTTAAGAAGCATGAAGTTGGCTTTGGAGAAATTTTTTACCGTGGTTTCCTTAATGGGGGGTGGGGGCGCGATGTGGATATCAAGGGCGATTAGCTTATGGTCGGATCAGACCAACGAGGAGTTGATTTCAGGTGTGGAACACCAGTCACTCATGTTGGTAATGACTAGGTCTAGGATATTGTTGCCCCTGGTGGGAGTGTGGATAAGTTGATCCAGGGCATTGGAGTTTATGAATTCCAGAAAGCATTGAGCTAAGGAGTTGGTACACGCGTAGTTTTCCCTGTTAATGGTGGGGTAGTTGAAGTCGCCCATTATTAGGGTGTTTGGTTGAACCCTAATATTTTCCAGTACATCAAGAAAAGAGGAGTGGGAATCCTGGGGCATGGTGGGGGATCTGTAGCAAGCTACAATTTGGATTGCAGTTTTGCCCAGAGTTAGTTGCACTTGGATAACCTTGGATGCATTATGCTGAGCAACTAGCCTGGAGGTGTGGATATCCTTAATGAATATGGACACACCTCCACCTTTGGTGTTTTGGTCCAGGTTACATGACTGAAAAGTGTGGTATGAGTTATAGCCTGGTAGTGCAGGGGTGCTCTCTGGAGCCTTGAACCAGGTCTCAGTCACTGCACAGATATAGATGTTCTCCATTTTAAGGAGTGCCTCGAGTGAGTGAATTTTGAGATTTAGCCTTCTAGCATTGAGTAGCATTACCCTCAGTTTTTGCTTGCCTGTTCCTGCTATGGTGGTGAATTTGTCATTTGAACCGTGCCTAAAAAAGGCACTATAGGGGCAGCAAGAGTCTTAGCCAGTATCCGAAATCCCAGGAGCGACAGGTGCAGGTCCAGTGTCCTGCAATTTTAATCATAACCAGAGGTGCCAGGGTTTGCAGTAGTTTACATTCTTTCTGCTTCACAGAAACTGTCAACTAGGAAAATTTACCACAGTAAATGGAGGAGGTTTTCAGTCTGGGCGTACTCCAAAAGGCTGGATCCCTTTTCAGCACTAGTTCCTTCCATGCTTACATTTTTGTCTGATCTTTTCGACAAAGGTTCCAGTTTTGCACCATTATGGTACAGTTGACTGCAGGTTCCAATTTTCATTTTGAATGTAAAGACATGATGCTAAACGCTCTCAGAATCTCAAAAGCCTTTCTCAGAGGTGCCTTTCTTATGAGACTTCCATTCGACACCTAGCACATCCATGAGGCATCACCATTATGTTACGGTCTAACTCAGGCACCTTTTGAACCTGCTGCCACTGCAGACCTAAAATTTCTGACATGGAAAACAATTTTCTTAGTCGCAGTAACATCAGCCAGATGAATTTCAGAAATACAAGCCCTCTATTCAAAGCCCCCTTGCCTAGTTTTTCACAAGCATAGTTTCCAAAACTATTTTGTCAATTGATGCATCTTCCTGTCTTTTTTTCAAGGTACGCAAACAAAAGAGAATACTTACTAAACATGGTAGATTTTCGTAGACCACTCAGATTCTGTGTTCACAGGACAAAAGATTTAAGAAAGGATGATCAACTGCTAATTTCCTTTTCCAAACAAAAGTTGGGAAGCACAGTTTCCAAAGTACCCTTATCCAGATAGCTATCAGATTGTACTTTCTTTATATACTCTATGAAAAATTTACCCTTCCCAGATAAACCAAAAACATATTCAACCTGAGCAGTTTCTACTTCTACGTTCTTTAACAGAGGATTATCCATTGACAGCATTTATGCTGTGGCCACATGAGCAATGGTACATACCTTTGTGTCTCACTATAAGCTAGACACTCATTCCAGATCACATTCATCATTTGGTTCCACCATACTCAGGAATGTCCTTCCTTGATACCACTCAGTTTGACAGCTTGGGATTCTGTCCCATATCTTTGAATGAACGAAAATAGACAACATTGGCTACGAAAGTTATGCACTTACATAACATTAGACACATATCTGATTTTCATCTGCTTCAAGCTCATTCCCACTACCCACTTCCAAATTGTCACCTATGGCTTCAAGATGATTGAGTGGATGTTACTGTCAGTTTCTCCATAGTCACATGGGGCTGTAATTACTATTCCTCAACAATCTGAGATAACCAAATTTATGACCTTCTTTCTGGTAAGAGGTTTTCCTAGGTAGTTTTTCTCATATGTTCCAGATTGGGGAGGGCAAACTTGATCTGAGCATCTGAAGTACAGTCTAGGGAATTATGGGTAGGGGAGGAGTCAGAGCTCTGAGTCCAATAAACTTTGAAGTCGGCACCAAGGTCAGATCTGACAACCCATATATTTGAGGTGGATGAAAATCAGACAACATGGATTTAGCATTAAGTACGTAACTTTCATTTTTCTTTGTTTCTTTAGCTTTCCTATTACAGTTGTGAGCATGTGAGCTGTGCTCCACCATTTTACTGTCTGTCTGTGCTCCTAGCATTTGAGGTTAGTTTTTTGAGTTGTTCTGTTTTTACTTGCTTTAAGGAAATTAAAATTTTCCTTAAGCAAGTTGATGGTTTTCTGCTGTACTTTTAATAGTTTTTCTCAGGTGTTAGAAAGTTGTAGAGGCCGTAGATATTTCTATGTGATACTGTCCCATTGGTGTTTTCTCCCTGTTGTGTTCATAGTTTGATACTAGGCTATCTGCCCTAGGGCATTTATAAGCCTAGCCAAAGTGTGTTTGGCTTTCGCCACCCTTTTAGATTAGTTGACTGTGCCTCTGTATTGTAGGTCATAGAAGATAGCCCTTTTGAGGTTAGTTTACTGTGCCCCTGTCTAGTAGGGACACAGAAGAGAGTGTGTTGTGCTTACTGTTTTTGTGATGGATAAGAATTTGTGATTCTGAAAATGTCTGGGGTGCTTTTACAAACTGCTCCCTCAAGACCACTGTGTTTATTGTTTAGGGGTTGCATTCTGATTTGGACTGTCACTGCTCCAGTTCATATAGGGCCAAGGTCAGAGCCTTGGCTGATCATGGGGCAAAGCTTGTTATGAAGGGGCATGCTTTCCTCCTCTTCTGCTGTGTCTTCACAGGCTCCTGCTTCTCATGCTCCTTCTAAGAAGTCTGTGGAAAGAAAGAAAGACAAGGGTAAATAAAAGGAGAGAGGCAGGTAAGAGAGAGAAAATGAAAAGTCTAGAAGAAAAGATACAGAGGTTAGAAAACAACTTATTGAGCCTTGTATTGAGGATTAGATGGAGCTGAAGGTCTTAATGTCCTTGCCTTCCATTATGGATCTGGTGTTGGTAACCCCTCAATGCCATTCACTGCTTTTGCCGGCCCTGGTGTTGGAGCTGCGCATTTTGCCACTGTTGGACATAACATTACAACTCCTTTGTTGTCAGCGACTCTGGAGTCTGATTGGTTACACTCCCAGTTCTTGGTCATTATATCAGATCTGGAGTTCTCTCCAGGGCATTTTTCTTAGGTCCGGGCTTCCCTTTTCAGGATCCAAGAAGTTGAGCAGCCCTTGCACCGACCTGGTAAGCCATCCTCTATTGCTTCCTCTAGGTCTGTAAGGTCCATCTGAAGTATTAAGGAAACCTATATGGAGAAGTTAATGTGAACATTTTTGAAGGACTAGATGGACCTGGGGGCCATTCCCTCCACCTCAGCTCTGAGAGTAGATGGTGCTGCCCCTTCTGCCTCATTGCTAGTCACTCCTTTTCTGGTCCACCCTTCAGCTTTGTTGACCCTGGATCTGGTGCCCATTAGTATTGTCCCTTCGTTGGTGCTGATAGCTTGGCTGGCCTTTGCACCAACCACTGTCTTGATGTGTTTGACTCTGGTGCTGCCATAGCTGTCTTCTTCCTGCAGCTGTAGGGTCAGAGTCAACTCTGAAGTTGTCAGAGCCATACTTGCCTGAAGGTGTCGCAACCATGGACACCTTGGCTGTGGTCTCGATAGTGAACACATCTAGGTTAGTACTGGAATGGGGATTTCTCTTAGGTCTGTGGATTGAGAAGGATCTTTTATTTGTCATTTGTCCTTAACTTTGTTGTTTGACATCATAGAGACGATTCTGTCTCTTAGAGATGGGATATTCACATCTGGTGTCACATCTGTCCTGATCTTTCTGCGTTTATAGGCGTTTGTTTCCATATGAACTTCTTCATGGACAGCCCTCACCAAAAGGTTTTGAGCAGCCACAGGTCACCCCTGTTGCTTCCATGTCCCTCTGGCTTCTACCCTGAGGAGGTACACAAGAAGAGCCAGTGTAAGAGCAGAAATTGGATTCCCATAAGGAATCTTTTTAAATTGATTAGACAATGAAGGGATGGGACCACCAAAGCCCCTTCTCCAAAGAGTCAGTTTTCCTCAAACCCTTTGTTGCAGGCTCATCCATGTCTTAGGTGGCACCCCCTCCAGATGCACTTGTCAAATTTGTGTCCTGGAGGACATGGAGAGAACCCCAAGTAGTGAGACCAATACTGGGCAAAACAAAGTTTTGGTACCGCTCAAGGATAGGTCCTTTTGGAACAAGGCTGCCGCAGTCAGTGCTGTTGTTGTCACAGCAGTCGCAGAGAAAGACTTCTCTAAATAGAGTGCTTTGATTCACCCCCCCCCACCGAACAAAGAGTCATGGGCATTTGACCTTTTCAAGGAAACTCGCATGTACTTCAGCCTCCTTAGTCCTCCATGCGCTGAACTGCATGGCACTTTTCAGTAGACTTCAGAGAGACTTGATCACTGAAGTTAGTAAGTCTGTGGCTTTGCAACCTTCTAGCAGGGTCTATATTACATGATCGAACACCCAAACGTCGATCCGTAAATGTCAAACTCTTGACAGTCACGAACAGCCATTTATGTAAATTTTTTTCCCTGGGAAAAAATTTGCTTGGCTATCATTGGTAATTTGCCCTTTTCCCCAATGTAGAGCAATCTCAGAGTTGGTATATTTAGTTAGAGGGGTGTGGGGGGCAAAGCCCCCCACTTAATTAGTGTTGAAAGGTTTGTTTTGTTTCCTACGGCCAAGCAATTTTTTCCCAGGAAAAACATTTGCATGAATGGCTGTTCGCTGTTTTAAGGGTTTGACATTTACGGGTCGATGTTTAGGTGTTCGATCACCTTAACGTTCAATCACGTAATATAGACCCTTCTATCGGGCCTTGTAAGACCTTAGAGCATTAGTTGTCACCATGTTATCTATATCAAGCGTTTCTATATGTCTGCAGTCAGATGCAGTGGATAGTATGGCAAGTGCAGCAGGCAGTGGCATTGCAGTTTGTCATCATGCCTGGTAGCATTTGTGTAATTTTGCAGAGTGCTTCAAGGCATCCTTTTCTTAATGTTCCATTTGATGGGTCTACTTTACTTGGGCCAACAGATAAGGACACAATCACAAGACATTGTCTACCATGGAAGTTTGCTTTTCCACCCCACAGTGGACCACCTTAAGAAACTAGGAGGGAAAGAGGCTGTTTTTCCAGAAATTGCAATAGTTTTCTCAGGGTCTATATTACAATGACGAATGCTTAAATGTTCGAATCTGTAAAGGTCGACCTTAACAGATCGAACAGTTAAACATTCAAAGTTGTAAAAAAATAAATTAAAAAACAAAATAATAAAATGAAAGGGTTGTAGCAGGGCAAGCCCCTGCATTACACTACTTAAATATACCAACTCCGAGATTGCACTTCAATTACCTACAGTGCGGAAATGGGAAATTTCCCATTTCCTACACTGTAGCGCAATCTTGGAGTTGGTATATTTAAGCAGCGGGGGGGGGGGGAGGTGCAGGGGTGCCCACTACTTAAACCCTTTAGTTTTTTTTTTCACTTCTCATTTTTTTTTTTTTTTAAGAAATTCGAACGCTTAACTGTTCGATCTCTAAAGGTCGATCTTTAGAGATTCGAAAATTTAAGCATTCGTGGATCTAATATAGACCCGTTTTCTCATGATGCTCCAGGTGAAGGCCTCCTCCAGTGTAGAAGGGGGAACTTTAATGGTTGCTGCACTTGGGGTAGAGGTAGCCACAGAGTCAGGGTTTCAGGTGGCCCTTTTCTGGCAAGCCCTTCCAGTGCCCCTGAAACCTTGCCCGACTGTAGTGAAGGCAGTCAGAGAGCACTTGGCTATCCACCCACAAGTTTGGGAGGCCATCACTTTGGATCCCTGGGTGTTGAGGGTCATTTCCAGAGGCTACACCATACCCTTTCAGATTACCCCAAGTCTGAGACAAAGATCCCTTCCAGATGTACTTTCCCAGCTATGAACAAAAGCCACAGCAGAGATCCGAAAGCATCTCATAAAAATAAGTCATCCAAGAAATCACACCAGACCAGCAAGGTTCCAGGGTCAATTCATGATTCTTTTTGGTGGCAAAGAAAAACAAGGACCTCAAGCCCATTTTGGACCTAAGCAAATTAAACATCTTCATCAAACAGGAGGAGTTCCAGATGGTGAAGGTGCAGTCCATTCTATGTTTACTGATAAAGGAAGATTGGATATGCACAGTGGACGTCAAATATGCTTACTGTCACGTAAAGTTAACAAGGCATTCCAGAAGGTTTTGCTCTTCAGGCTGGAAGCCGGTGATCGCTATTGTTGAGCACTGACCTTTAGGCTGATCACAGCTCCACAGGTGATCACCAAATATATGACAGTGATAGCAAATTGGCTCAGGCTGCAAGGATTCTGTGTTGTTTATTTGGACGGCTGACTCCTTAAACAACTTAAAGAGCATTGTTGGTCAAAGCAAGAGATTCCTTGCTCCATCTGTGGCTGTCCTGTGGTATTGCACTTAATTTTGAAAAATCCAATCTTCAACCTGTTCAAGTTCTAGAGTTTATTGGATATCATCTGGACATCACCACTCAAGATTGCTAGGCTTCCTCCCTTAATGGGGGTATGTTAATTAGGAGGTTGCTAAAAAGTTATGTGAGGGAGGAAATGTTAGTTAGGGAATGTTTATTGTCTGCTTCTGTCTGTAAGAGATATTGGGGCCAGTGTGGGGTGGAGTTTATGATTACCCATCCAATGTTAAGGAATGTTTGTCAGCCTCTGTCTGTAAGAGACGCGGGGGCCAACCTGGAGATGAATTTGTGATTTCCCATCCAATGGTCAAGGTAATGTTTAAATAGCTTTAGGGATGGACTGTACTTCATTTGAATGGGGAGTGTATTCCAGAGCATTGTGATTCTTTTGAATCGCATATCTGTCTCGCTAGCATGTTCTGTTTATATTGTAAGCAAAGTTCAAATCTCTGGGTCTAGTGATGTTCATCATACTGATCACTGACACACTAACTTAGCTGTATGGGTTATATCCTGCCAAGGATGTAATGGTCGGCCAGCTTCCAAGGTTTCAGGACACCTTTCATATGGCCAAATTGTCAAGCAGCTTGAGATGAGCTGACTAAAAGACACGTTTGGGTGCAAAACCCATCAGAGCTGTACTGCTATCAAAGAATATGCTCCTTTGAAGTTTTTGAGGATCGATGGTTAGCTTGTGCTTTCCTTTGTGGGACAGAAAAGTTCCCTATGGGGAAAAAACTTAAATTTATCTATGTTTTATTACATTTCTTTTCAAAAAAAGTTATTTTAAAACTAGGAATATTGTGTTTTAATGGACTGTATTGAGACTGTAATTTACTTTTAAATGGAGCACTTTTTTTTTTTTTTTCAGTTTAAAAGTAGTGTTAACTAATTGAAAACATATTTTCTGTAGAGAAATTATTTTTCCTTGGTGGGGCTGGCATAGTGTTAGAAAGTTGTTTTACTGTGTTTTTTTTTTTTTTTCTGTTAAAAAGGTAACATGTTATGTTGTCCTATCTCACCTTCATTCATTGCTGATTGGGTACGGAACCAAGAATCGGTTCTGACTCGGTCTTATTCAAAAGCCCGAGAGCTTCCACTGGCTCGTGGCTATACCCTATCCCATGATGCTCAGGGAAGATTACCCAGATCTCGTTTGCCGCTAAACAAGATCGGGTGATTTCCATTCAGGCTCCTGGCTAAGTAGAATTTACTTTATATATTGTTGTTCTGTTTTTGCTCCTTTTGCTAAAAATTAGTGATTACTGTTGTCATTGTTCAACTTGGAAATAATTGTAGTGGTGTTTGTTTAGTCCGCTACTGTTTGCTGGCTCTTGTTTTGGCCGTTGTTTTTTTTTTCTAGGTTTGTTATTGTTGTACTTTACCTATCCCGGCTTCCAGGCTCATTTAATTTATAGAGCTTGGTTAATCCCCCTCCCAAGGTAGCTTGTTTAAGTTAGAGGGCTCCCTGTGGTCCACTTTAGGGCCATTTCCCTTTTTTTCCCTTATTTGTTTCTTTTTTCATCTATTTAGTAGAAGTAGTTCATTGAAGTTCGAGAACTTCTCCTTCCTCTTTGCTTGTTTAGTTTTAAAATCTACCATTTAAAAAAAAAAACTCTAGTTGAGTTTTTCTGGTTGTCTTAATATTTGGTTGTTGTATGTGTGTTTAGAAACATGTCAAAGGATCCTAAGGAGTCGAAACCTTCTGGTTTCAAGAAATGCAACAAGTGTAGCCAAAAGATGTCTGACAAATGAGCATACCAGTTGCGTTTACTGTTTAGGTGCCCTTCATTTACAAGAGTCCTGTTCCTTTTGTCATACCTTTAGCTCTAGGGTTTTAATGGAGCATAAAAACAAGTTAAGTGTGAGAGGCCTATTAAAAACCTCTTTTGCAGAGGCTTTAGAAGGGACTCAGAGCACTAAATCTACAGACAAGTCCCCTTCTTCTAGGTCGGAGAAGTTGGGGAAAGGGACTTTGCCTTCGGCTTCATCTTTGGAGCTGCCTAAAAAAAATGGCTAAAGATTCTGCCTTGGAACCAAAGGCTCTTGGTTTAGAAAAATCTCCCTCTTCGGCACCAGTTGTGGTTTCAGAGCCGATGGAGTTCCAGGTTTGGAGCCGGTCCCCTGTATTGGAACCGGTATCTTCTAATTTGAGGTCTCCATTTCTGCAAACAGTGAAATCTCCAATTTATCCTTCCGATCCTCCAGAAGCATATCGGATGATAATGTGGAGCGGGTAGTGATGAGACTCCTATGGAAGCCAGTGCTAGCTAAATTTCTGTCGACTCCGACCCAGAAGGAACCAGAGCCGACAAAGACCACTTCCCCTTCTTCGGTTGCTCCTCCTACCCGATCTGGGGTTTCGGAGCCGGAGCGCTTGGACCCGATTGTAGTGGAACCGTCAGGACCGAGACCTCTTGCAAGGATTGTCAATTCCGGCAACTACTCCAACTTCCTTGGTTCCATCGGAATTTGAGGAGTCTAGGAACCAACATTTTTCAGTCGGGTTTGGGGAGGGGAGTCAGATCGGACAGCTGTCTGACCCAATTCTACCTCTTGTGGCCTCGGCACGATTGAACTCAGTTCCTACATCTGCTTCGGAGCCAACCGCTGTGCTTTGGGGTCGGTCTTCTGGTTTTTCAGAGCCGGAGATTTCCTCGGAGCGGAGTGAGAGGGCTTTTGAGCTGATAGAGTGCTGTCACATCAGACTTCTCCGCTCTCTGGTCCAAGTAGTCTTTCTCCAAAAGTGCCAGTGTCAGTCTCAGCCCCATCACCCCCCCCCCCTGAAGCATAGAGACCCTAAGCCCCAGGAGGCTCCAGTGGGTGAAACTATCTCTTCTGAAACCTCTCCAGAGTACCCCTCTGAGGAGGTTCCTTGGAAGAGGTTGTGCATGAGGAAGCACCTAGACTCCCCGGAGGAGTGCATCATCTCAGGCACGGACCTGGATGAGTCAGAAGGGTCCCCACAGTCACCCTCTGAGGATGTCTCCTTTGCCGACATCCTAGACGTCCATAAACAGAGAGGTGGCTGGAAGGCCACCAACCCTTATGAGGACGAGTCGGTATACCTGGAGGCTTTTGGGTCTTGCCCTTCCATCTCTTGGGTGTCACCACCTTTTGACCAGTTAATAAATGCGATTAGTCGAAAGGCATGGGGCTCATTGGAGTCAGTGAAACCTGTTCCTAGGAGGCCAAATAAGTTCATAACAGTGCCTTTGGAAAAGGAGTTCTTTAGCAAGGGTGTCCGGTAGATGCTATGGTGGTGGCAGCAGTCACAAAGAAGGAATTGTCAGAGACTTCCTCATCTGTTCATCCACCGAACAAAGAGTCTCAAACGATGCACAGATATGGAAAGCATATGTTTTCTTCAGCGGCGTTTAACCTTAGATCGCTAAACTACCTGACCTATTTCACTAGATTACAGAGGGATCTTCTGAAGGAGCTAGGAGATACCCTTCAAGGTACTGTAGTTGCAGGAGCATCAGATAAGGTTTCCTCCCAGCTTGCAACCTTAAACTCTGTGGTAAACTCCTCCATGCGACTTATTTCTTATGCGGCCAATGGAGTGAGCAGGGCAGCGAGTACAGGAATTTCCCTGAGGAGACATTTCTGGATGCGCTTATGCAATTTTGCAAAACCCTTCAAGTCTTTCTTTATTAATGCCCCCTTCCATGGCTCTTCTTTGTTCGGGCCTAAAGTTAGAGAAATAAACGAAAGTAGTGGAGAAAGTGCCTAAATTCATACCAATAACCAAAAAATAAGGCACTGGAAGGTTCACCAGAATAAAAACCATGCTGTGAGAAGACAAACACATTCTCACAGCGTGTGTTCAATAAAGTGGTGGTTTTTATTCTGGTGTACCTTCCAGTGCCTTATTTTTTGCTAAAGTTAAAGAGACCTTGACCAGGTGCAAACAGGAGGAAAAGATTCTGTCTGCTGTGGGAGTCCATTTCTCCCTCCTCACTAGACCTTATCCCAAAGGTCAGAAGGGGGGGGGGATGTTCCACAAGTCCCAAAGAGCCTTCCCGGAAGCACATGGTGATGCTTCCCCTAGGGGCAGAGGGGGAATTAACAATGGAATATGCCAACCACGCAGCAGAGGGGGTCTGCAATACCAGGGAGACTGGGATTCTTTCATTAGTAGGCCCTTTCAGCTCTCCTGAAAGGAGAGCCCTCTGTCTGTCTCTGGAGGTAGTTGGGGGGGGGTCGCTTGTCGTTGTACCCAAACGCCTGGCTTGAATTAACAAAAGACAAATGGGTACAAACGATCATATCCAGAGGTTACTGCTTACCCTTTTCCTCTCCCTTTAGAAAAAAAATCAGTCCCAGATGTTCCACCCAGTCAGAGGGATTATGCAACTCTCGAGGTACAGAAGTTGCTAGAAAAAGAGTCATCCAAAATGTCCCCGCAGACCAAATTAGATCCGGAACTTACTCTAGGTTCTTTTTAGTTCCCAAAAAGATTTCAGCAGACTAAACAAGTCCGTCAAGAAGTCAAAGTACTGGATGGTGACACTGCAGTCAATACTCCCATTTCTGAGGAAAGACAATCGGATGTGTTGTATAGATCTCCAGGATGCGTATTATCACATAAAAATGGACAGGCGATTCAGGAGACGTTTGTGCTTTTGGCTGGGAGCCAGTTACTACCAGTTTCGAGCCCTGCCCTTTGGACTCACTACAGTCCCCAGAGTGTTCACCAAATGCATGGCAGTGGTTACGGCTCACTTGAGGCGTCTAGGATTCCGGGTGTTTTCATACCAAGACTACTGGCTCCTAACCTCCACCACCAAGCAACTACTAACAAAAGCAAGGGACACAACAATTCATCTTTGCTCTCAGCTAGGCATTACAATAAACTTTGAAAAGTCTGCCTTGTTGCCATCACAGCATATCGTATTCATAGGTGCAGACTTGGACATGAGAAGTGTTGGCCAACCCCCCCCCCCAAGAGGATTCAAACCTTGCTTCATCAAATTGAGAACCTTTTATCCAAAAGGAAAGTACAGGCGAGGATGGTATTGAAGGTTCTGGGTACCATGGCAGCTGCAATAATTCTGGTACCTCTAGCTCGCTTACATATGAGAGTTCTTCAGTGGCTGCTTTTTTCCCAGTGGTCCATGCAGGATCTACCATTATCTCACAAGATAATCATAACAGAAGCCTGCAAAAAAAGATTTGCGCTGGTGGCTTCACTCAACTCAATTGACCTTAGGCCGACTGCTTGTCTTTCCGCAACTAGTAGCCACGGTGACCACTGATGCTTCCCAGATGGAGAGGGGGCATTATCTGGGAAAGACTATCCAAGGAGTTTGGCAGGAACATGAAAACCACTTGCATATCAATGTCTTAGAGATGAGAGCGGTGCTTTTGGCATTATAAGCATTCCAGGACCATCTTCCAATAGGAACAATTGCAATTCAGACAGACAACATGACAGTAGTGTGGTACATAAACAAACAAGGAGGAAACAAATCCTACCCCCTTTGTTGAAAGGCACAGAGTGTATGGCAGTGGGTAGTCTCTTCTCAATGCTTTCTGACAGCAACGCACATCCCAGGGAAATCCAAAGTGATAGCGGACAAACTCAGCAGATCTATTCTGATGCCCCACAAGTAGTCCCTAAAACAGGAAGTTGCGGAAGAGATTTTCCACCAGTAGGGCCAGCTTTGCTGTGACATTTTCGCCACGTCCATGAATGCCAAATGCAGCAGCTACTTTGCCCTGATTCACCCTCAGGGGTAGTCACCAAGGAATGCACTCGTACACGATTGGCCTCCGGGTCTCCTTTACGCTTTCCCACCCTTTCCATTGATACCGAAGTTTCTTCAGAAAGCCAGCACATTGAGAAGCACAATACTCATTGCACCATACTGGTCTCGTCAGATTTGGTTCCCCTTTCTGTGGCCCCATCTCCAGGAGGAACCTGATAGAGATTGTATAAATTAAAATGCTTTCCCCAAAATTATACTGTGTGTGCAGTAAAAGAAAATATGGCTTGCTTTGCAAGAACAGTTAATTTCTTGTAAATGTTCAGCTTAGATATTAATAACATATAGCTGTGGGCTTACTGTAAAGGCATCCTGTTATAGAAAAAAGGAAGTTGACTTTCTTTGAGCTTTCAGATGCAGAAATAAATGAAATAAAATGCAGACACTTCAAGTGATGCAAAGATGACATGGAGAGACTTTTTGTGAAGTCTTCAGATACAGCACCAAAGAAGGACATAAGAAAGTGTCCAGGCTAGAAATAACCATGGACTTTTTCATGATACAAACAGAAACCAGAAGAACAAGTCACAAGGACATTAAAAATAACATTGATTGAAAAGAGTATATAAACTGGACAGTATGTTTCACTCTTTAGTGATGTTTTTGGACTGAGTGTTCATCAGTTTATAGTTATATTTGTCTAGCCATGTTATAATAGAATTGAAATAACTCTGACAGTATTAACTGTTTGGCAAGAATTTGTACTAATACAAATAAATATTAACGGATACAGTAGTACAGTGTCTGTCAGCCTAGCTCTCTGCTAATAATATTTTACAGAACCATGGATTTTGGACCCAGTTCCAGACCTTCTGACTCATTTGTCAGGGATGTTCCATCCGTCGATACAAACCTTAAAATTGACAGCATGGCTGCTCCAGTTCCACAAATAGCCAGGCTCTCTGATATCTCCCCTGCAGTGAAATATATATTAATTTCCTCTCATAAGGCATCAACCAGGAAATTATACTGTAGCAAATGGAAGAGATTCTCCTGCTGGGCTTCCAACAATCACAGTGACCGTTTTACTGCCCCTATTTACAGCAGTGTTAGATTTTCTGGCTAAACTTTTTAATGAAGGTGCGGCGACGGCTACAATTCGAGTTCAGTTAGCCACCATATCAAACTATCATATCGGGGAAATGGGACTGAAAATCATGTCTCACAGACTTTGCAAAGCATTCTTAAAGGGTACATTCTTACTAAGGCCTCCAGTGAAAGAACCTTCAGCGCCATGGGACCTAAATGTTGTTCTATGTCTATTGATTCTACCCCCTTTGAACCTGCATCATCATGTGACATAAAGTTTTTGTCATGGAAGACAGCACTATTGGTTGCCATAACGTCTGCTAGACGAGTGTCTGAACTTCAAGCTTTGTCTATATGCCCCCCATACATAACCTTTCACAAAGATAGAGTTTCCTTACGGACTAACCCTTCCTTCCTACCAAAAGTGTTTTCAGAAGCCAATTTAAATCAATTTATTGAATTACAATTTTTTTCCCCCAAATTATGGCAACAAGGCAGACTATAAATTACATCAGTTAGACGTACATAGACAATTGCGTTTCCACACGCATAGAACAAAAGTTTTCAGAAAATCAGATCAGCTGTTTGTGTCCTTTTCAGACAAAAAGAAAGGGCTCCCGATTTCAAAGGTCACACTTTCTAAATGGCTTACAGACTGTATCACCTATACATACAATTCCCAGAACAGAGAACTCCCTGGGAAAGTGAAAGGTCATTCCACAAGAGCTATTTCAACTTCATCTGCTTTCTGGGCGACGCTACCTATGGATTCAGTTTGTGCAGCAGCAACATAGGTAAAGCCTCATACCTTTATCACTCATTACAAAGTCGATTTGGTGTCCAGGAGCAGGGCCTCTTGGGTCCACTGTTCTGAAGAGTATTTTCCCTTGAGTCACCCAAGGTGGTAGGGAGGCTGCCCCAACCAGCAATGAATGAAGGCAAGATAGGAAAACATAACATTGTTATGTACTCACCATAATGTTCCATGTTTGTTGTCCATCTCACCTTCATTCTTACATCCCATCCTCCTTCCCCCGCCTTCGCTTTTGGAGGATCGGGCATTTTTTTCCTGACAAATTGATTATAAAGTATCTGAATCTCTTCTTAGTCTTGTCTGGATATGTTGGCTTGTTTAGAGGTAATGATTATGATATTTATCTGCAAGCAAGATCTGGGTAATCTTCCCTGAGCATCATGGGATAGGGTATAGCCACAAGCCAGTGAAAGCTCTTGAGCTTTTGAATAAGGCCGGGTTGGAACCGATTCTCTGTTCCATACCCAACCAGCAGTGAATGAAGGCGAGATGGAAAACAAACCTGGAATGTTATGGTGATTACATAACTTCTTATTTTATGGACTGGTAGTTTTATCAGGATTTACTGCTGGTCTTCCCCAGGAAAGCATCAGTGTTTTCCTCTTGACCAGAGAGCAGACTACTGGTCCCATGGTCGGTCCTTGTTTCAGCCACAAAAAGATAAGGTTAAGCAAACAGCCTTTGCCACCACAGCAAGCTAAGAATTTGCCTCAGCTGCACATGGGTGACTCTGCTGTGTCCATTATTGTACCTCAGACTACACATCTTTTAACCAGAGCCCTCTGATGTAGCACCTACAGCCACTATGAAAGAGGAGTTAGCCACATCCTCTGCAGCTATTGGAGTCCCTTCAGTCAACAAAGGGAGAGCCACTCTGTTTGGTTCTGAGAGAGGGAACAGGAAAGGTTTCCCTGTTGTGCCACATTAGTAACATGGTTGGCTCCATTTTTCCTGTCAAAAGAAACAGAAAGCCAAACATATATCTGCTTCTCCTCAGATTTCTTTTTGCAGGACTAGTTTACTGGGTCTGGCTCAGGGTTTAATTTAGGCTGTTGATCCTGGCTCAGGGTTTAATTCAGGCTATTGATTCTTCTTGTAAAGTAGCTTCTGGTACAAGAAAGAGGGATTCATCTTTTTCTGAAGAGATTCAAGATTCTGAATCTGACAGGGAAGATGCACGGATTGATTAATTTTTTCTCAGATTTATGATTCAGACTCTGAGGAGGGCTTGGTTTCTTATTCTTCCTGTGGGGGTTGTTTTTCTCTGAGACTTTTGCTAGAATTTGCCAGTATTTTCAGTGGGACAACACTGAGGTTTCTCAGTCCATCAGAAAATACTACAAGTTATTACAGAATGATTTTCCAGAGCCAACACCCATTCCTCCTGATCTGTCAGCTTTAGAGGACGTGTGTTTTACTGCCTGCAGTTTTCCTGCTAGTCATACAGCTGCCCCTAAAAAGGCAGTAAGGATGTATAACATTTCTCAGTCTTTTAAATTTTGATACACTATTCTCAAAACTGACCAGCTGTAGCCTTAGTTGATCCCAGTGCTGCTAAACACTTAGTTAATTCCAATCCTGCTCTTTCAGATAAGGATGGGAAAATTATTGAACAGTATGTGAAAAAGTGTATACATCTGCAACTTTGGTTTTCAGAATCATATATTAAAGTTTGTTCTGCCAAATTATGAAAATTTGAGGGGTGTTTTATCTGCGATTTCTTCTTTTGAGGAAATTTTTTTTTATTAAGTTTCTTCTTTTGCACAGGTCACTAAGCATTGTTTGCAGTGTGTGCATAACTCTGTTGATACTTCTTCTAGGGCTATGGCTATGGTATGTTTTAAGGAGGTTTTGCATAGCTGCATTCTGAGAGCCTTCCAGAAGATGTTAAAAATTAAATTTTAAGTTCTTCCTTGGATAGAAATTTAGTGTTTGGCCCATCTACTGTAGATGTAATCAGAAAGTGTAATGAAAGGGGTAAGTGGATCCAGGAAATCTCTAAGATTTTCAACCTCCTTTTCCAAATTGCCCAAGTGATTTTTTTTCTCTCCTCTTCCATTTTTGACAGAAAACAGAATAAACTGTCTTAATGAAATTCAGGTAAACAGTTGTTTAAGAAGGAATGGCAAAGGTGTTCCAAAAATAAGTCTATAATCTTCCAAAACTGTGGACAATCCAGTATGTCTGAATGACTGTTAGAGACTTTGTGACCCACTCCCACACTGGCCTCCTTTTTTCTTCCAGGAAGTCTTAAACTCCATTTTTCTCTTTGGCAACAGATTGATTTAGGTGTATGGGTTCTGAATATCATTAGCTAAGATTACAGATGGCAGTGGGAGGAAATTCCTCCTTTCCAGAGGGGTCATTTGTCATCCTCCATATTGGACTATTTTGCTTCCACCTGTTTGTCACGTGTTTTCCCAAGGACTGATAATAACACTAGATCATACCTCTCAACCTGGAAACATCAAAAATCTGGACAAGGCCCATGAAAAATAGGTACAAATCTGTACACTGATTAACATAAAATTAGCATACATAATCATGTAACCCCGCCCACTGGAATTATAGGATACCAACTTTCAAATGCAAACTGAAGAACAGGCAACCAAAATATGGCACCAGAGTCCCCCTGCAGCCATTCCAATGTCCCATTACCTGGCTAGTTCACCCCATTTACCATAAACACTAATGTGCATACTGCTTTACTTCTACATTGATTATTTGGATTTTATTTAACATTTTATAGCACAATGCGCAAACATTACTAGATACCTGCTAAACAAAGCAATACAGTCTCACAATAAAAATAAACATAGCATTAAAACTTCTCTGCTTTTGAAACTCATTCATTGAAACCATATTGAAAATTTGAAACCTACACTACATCCAAAGAAAATGCATCTGGTCAGTGGTGGATAAAGATTACCTTTGGGCTGTTGCATAGTCATAGACCCCTTGCACACAAAACAAGAAACATACATGGGTTCTTTGATATACCTTCCTGACTTCTCTTTCCCTGAAGCTCTCAGCTTCTTGTATAATTCACTCAATACTCAACTGTATCTCTCAACTTTGCAGCACAAGAAATCCAAATTGTATTGGGGGGAGACGGGACAAAAGCCCTAAAAAGGGACACATTTTAAACATTGCTTATATAATTTTGGAAAGTTGCTAAAATAAAATGTATGCTGGGCTCAGGACCCTGTGCACTACAGTCAGAGCAACATACCACTATGCCAAATCAGCAGTTTCCTGAACTTAAATGGCTATCATTTAGTGAATTCAGTTCTCACGTCTTACCATAGCTCTCAATCTCTTAGCACAAAAAACCTGGACAACACCAACAATGGGGAATACAGAAGTCAGTTCTCACTTCTCACCATAGCTCTCAAGTCAACCTGTTAGCACATAAATCCTGGACAAAGCCAATAATAGAGGAATATATTTACATCCCTAAAATAGGGACAAATTTCAAATACTAACCTTATAAATTTAGAAAATTGATAGAATAAAAGGTTTTGTGTTATTTATTTTATGAAGAATATGAAGTCTGAAATTCAAATGCCTGTCATTATTAATTGAATTCAATCCTTCACTGACTTGCCACAAAAAGCCATAAAACCACAGATTTTATGAGGAACAGAACAAATATGAAGCATAAATCCAGAGCTTTCACAAGGGGCTCTTGTCACTTGTACCAAAGGTTTAATTTGCTATTGTTATTAAATGTTTGCAATGTGCTGCTAACTCCTATTTAAAAAATAAATAAATAAATAAAAAAGAAGATCAAAATTGAATGAAAAAGTTGCTTAGATTAAAAAAAAGTATTTGCAAACTTTGTCTGAAATTAATCACATAGAACAGGTTGTACTGAAAGCAAAGTTGAACTGTTCAAAAATAAAAATATGTTACTCCTGGTTTAACCACTTCAAAACAATCAAACTCTAACTGCAGGGATCATTTAAACATGTAGCCTTTCCTGTTAAATGGCTGTCAGTCCTAACCCTTCTGGCCTGACTTCTACCAATTAGGCAGTCTTGCTAAGTGCTTGAGAGTTCATTAATTAGCTGCATGGACTGAATAGAATCCTTAATCAAACCGTCAGCAATTCTAGCTGATTAAACCTGAAATAGAGCAAAGCTGAGAACGACAGAAGCGTACAGAAGCAGACTTGCTACTTCCCATAAGGTGAGAACCTACAGTCTGCTCATGCTGTACAACTTTTACCGCTATATATCTTTCCCTGACTGTATTTCTAACTGATGTCCTAGCTTGAACATTAGGAAGCAATGCAGTGCTTGCAATACGATTAAATAAAAGTATCATGTGAAAACACTAAAAATGTACGCGTCGCATCGCACGTTATAATACAAGTATGCAGAAAAAGAAAATACAGTTTGACTTTTAAACGATAAAAAATGCTGTACATTTGAACTGAAAAACATAGCAAGATGAACAGCGAACATCCACATACAAGCTATGCATCAATTGAATGCCATGCCATCTGTCACGTAAATGCTATAAATATGTACTCGGTACAAACTACAAACGCATTTATGTTACCACCAGACTAGATGATTTAGTAGGTTAACTGCTATCAAAATCACTTTGAAACAAACTGCTCCATTTAACTATTAGTGAGCTGGCGATAAAAGATACTCATAATAGGTACTGTAATGTGGTTCCAGTGATCATTCCTTGCAAAGGCAGACGGCACACACACACAAGGTTTCCTTTGCTTACTTGTGTTACTTGCTTGCAGTCTGCCATTCCTGCATACACCCACCAGCCAGGTTTCATTTTCTTTTGTCTGGGAACTCCATTCAGTGCTGTAATTGTTGCTGCTGCCGTGCCTGCACACACAAGGTTTCATCAGAGCTGTTGTTCCTGACCTGCTCACTGCCGTAACCCGTTCCCGCTCACATTTATTTTGAACAGTTTTTTGCATGAATTACGTGAGCTCCAAGGAGCTCAATTCCGACAGGCTGGTAGCCCTGATGGACCTGACGTCATTGCTCACGTGATGACGTCAGCTCCGTCAGCGCGAAAATTAAAAAACAAAGAGAAAAAAATCGGAAATGAAGGGATGCCACTCGGGAATCGTGGCACCCTTCATTTGAACCCCAAACTCGGTAAAAAATGAGTAATTCGGTACGGTTGGGAGGTCTGCACTAGATTTATAAGATGCTTATGATCAGATTATTCATCCAGACTTCAGACTTTTCTCAAAGTTTTCTATGTCTGGATAGCATTGTCAGTTTTCTACCTTAAACTTTGGATTATCTACTGTACTAAGAATGTTCATAAAGTGTCTAGCTCCTGTTATAGCTCTTTTCAGGCTACAGGGTATCCACGCTTTTCCATATTTACTCAACTTGCTTATGTTTGCAGAGTCTTTTTAAAAGTCAGCAAATCTCTCTCTCTCTGTCCCATAGCTAGCTGGGTTTCCAAGAGAACATTCAGAAGTCTTTCATGACTCCCTCACACAGAATTGTGTTCCTGGGATGCTAACTAGACACCTCAGTTCAAAGAGCTTTTCTTCCCCAGGAAAAAAATACATCCTTATCTAGATGTGTTTTGAATGTTTTCCACTCAGACTTCAGTGACTGCAAGGGAATACCTCCGGATTTTGGGTCTCATGGCATCTGTAATTCTCTTGAAACCCCTGGCAAGACTCTACATATGAAGGATACAGTGGTATCTGAAACCCATTTGGTCCCAGTATCAACAGCCTTTATCTTAAAATCCCAGTGCTGGGGTTTGTCAGAAGAAAAATCTTTTGGTGGAGACAACAGGTATTAAATTCAGGTCTTCTGTTCTCCTTTGCTGCTCCAGAGCAGTCAGTCACCACAGAGGCTTCGGACTTAAGGAGCAGTCTCAGGCAGGATAAAAGTCCAGAGGCATGGGACACCAGCAACAAATGCAAGCCCATAAATATCTAGGAGATGGTTGCCCTGATCTCAAGGCACTCAACTGTCTGAACCATCTTTGGCCCCAGACACTGCTTCAAATTGGTTTCAAGCAATACTGGACTCATATGGTACATCAACAAGCAATGAGGGACCAGGTCATACCCCATTTGCAGACTAACCATGTTAGCTTGTGATATAGCTTCACAGCACAGTCATCCTACATTCCATCAGAGCAAAATTGTGTGGCAGACAAGCTGAGCAGGGCAAGGACAGACCCCCACAATTGGAAGCTAGAGCATGGGATCTTCCAACATTTGATCCATCTGTGTGGAGTTCCTCAAGTAGACCTCTTTGCCTCCTCTTTGAACAATCATCTGGTAAGATTCTTTTCCAGGATTCTGTACAAGAATGCCTGGAAGACAGATGCCCTTTCGTTTCATATCTTTGGACAGAAGTGTTCATGTATGCTTTTCCACCCTTTCTGCTAATGTCCAGGTTACGTCTGAAGATTCAGAAGGAATCCCCCAAGATCATTGTAGTGATTCCCTTGTGGCTTCGACAACTGTGTTATTCCTTTTTTTGGAAATGGCTAAGGGCATTTGCCACAAGCTTCTTCACAGACTGGATCTGTTCACACAAGCAAAGGAGTATTTGATACACTCTGACATCAGTCATTTTCAGTTGACTCTCTGGATGGTGAGGTCTTAATTCCGTTTAGGCACCTGTGCACTGAGGACTTGCAGAAGGCAAGAAAGCCTGCTACTAGATAATCATATAAATAGAAAATGGAAAATGTTTTCTAATTTGTGCCAGCAACATAACCAGCACCCATTCAGGGCTAGTTGTTTTCTGGTTTTACAAATTTTGTGTGAGTTGCTATCTTATAGTTTTTATTATTCGTCTATCAAGGTTCATTTATCTGCCATTTCAACATGTCTGCCCATATATCCTCCTCTTTCAAGGCAGTCTAATGTCAGAATGTTCTTGAAAAGGGTTTTTGCATAAGAGGCTGCCAAGTAAACTGGTGGTATCTCCGTGAGATCTTAATTTTGTGTTAGAAACGCTAACATTTGCTCCATTTGAACCAGCTAATATGGCTGACTTGAGGTTCTTAACATGGAAATTAGTTTTACTGATTGATCTGACATTTGCAAGAAGAGTATCTGAGTTGCAAGCTCTTATGGTAAGTCAACTCTACTTCATTTTCCATAGGGACAGGGTTTATTTGAGAACTAATCCTCCTTTTATGCTTAAAGTTGTATCAAAGTTTACTTTAAGCCAAACTATCCATCTCCCCATTTTCTTTAAAAAATCTAAAAATTCAGGAGAAAGGATATTCCATACCTTGGATGTCCACAGACAACTCTGGTACTATATTGACAGAAATAAAACTCTCATAACTTTGGATCAGTTGTTTATTTTTTGTTAAGTTTAAAAGAAAGGACAACCTGTGTCAAAACGGACTATTTCCAAGTGGTTGTCTAAGGCTATTACCTTTCGTTACACTCACCATAACAAATCTAATCCAGGCAAGGTCAAGACCCTCTCTACCAGGGCCTTGGCTTCATCTATGGCTTTTGGGAAAGGATTGGATTCTTGAAACATTGCTATTTGATCTTCTGTACATACTTTTACAAAGCACTACAAGCTTGATTCATTCTCTAGGTCCAGATATTGCTAGGACCATTTTCATGGGTTCCTGGACTCTTCTTCTACCTCCCAAATGTAGTTAACTATTTATTTATTTATTTTACATTTGTTTACCGGGGGTGTCTGACTGAGCCAAAAAGGCCCGTTTTCAGCAGAGGCCCGGGGAGAAAAGCTCCACATAGAAAAATTACAGATACATTTAGTTATTTAGACATGATCAGTATACACACAAATTACAAAAGACATGTTTTTACAGTGGTATGCAGCACATCAGTTACAATGGAGAGAACAAACAAAAAATATTAATTTAAAAATAAAGGTAATTAATAGATTTGTGGTGTACAGCTGAAATTTGGAACATAGGTAGAATACATACTTAATACACAGGTACAGTACATACATTGTAGATTATCCAGTGTTTGTGAGTAAGATTGAAAACTATTATCAAGTACTCTAGGTTTAATACGTGTACCTTATCCGCTTTCACTAGCCTGGGGAGCAATCATGGCACTGCCAACTTTGCTCGAGATGTTGCCTGATGAGATCTTTAAAGGAGGCTTTGGATGATGTATTTTGAACTACTATATAGTGTGTCTCCAAAGCTAATCTGAAGTAGTTAACTTCATTTGTCCATCAACCTGTGGGTATCGGATCCATATCGGATCTGAGCCAGCAGCTTCAAACAGCTAAGATCCAAGCTACAAACTCCTCCCTTACCCATAATCCCCTGCCATTACTCTCTGACCCCAGATCTCGTTTGCTGCGGTTGAATCAACAGCTTTGAACGAGTTCCAGGCGTGGGAGTTAGTCGTTCTGTGAGAAAAAAATATTTCTTTTCTAACTTTTCTTGTAGCTGATATTGCTTGTTGTGTGTGTTGCTCCCTAGTATTTAAACCTTTTAGTTATAATATTGTTATCTCGTTATTTTTAGTGTAGTTTATTCCTCCTCGTGTGTGTGAAGGCGTGTGTGTTGGGCCTTGTGTTGTTTTTAGTTCATAGTGCAGCCTTCAACCCCAGGGCTCTAAAGGACAGGAGGTCGAAGTTGATTCTGTCGGGACTTTTGCCCCCGGATTCGTCTTCGACCTCCTCTCCCTTGGTGGCACCTGCCGCGTCAGTGCCCCCTTCCACCCCTGCTCCCCTTGCCGGGACTCAACCTCCCACCTTACGCCAGGAGGAGAGGGAAGCTAGGCAGGAGAAGAAGAAAGATAGACACCACAAGCGGCGGGCCGAGTCTTCCTCCTCGGCTCCGCCGGCTAAACAAACTGCCTCTCCCAGGGCTTCCGGGCCTTCTCCTTCCCGGCTCCATTCACCTCGCTTCTTCCCGGAGCCGGAGGAGGAGATCTGGTCACCTTTCATCGAGGCGGCACTCCCGGCCCGCCTCGGTGGCCTCTTCTAGGTCCACCCGAAGCTTGTCCGATGCAGATATGGACCGGATGATGCGTAGGTTCCTCCAGGCCCAGCTGCAGATGGGAGTGCTCATGCCTCCCCACCTCTGGGGGGGGAGCTCGACCCTCTTTTTCACACCGATTACTCCTTCTCCAACCCACTTGCGGGGTTCGGAGCCTTCGGATCCGGGTTGCATAGGAGCCGGTGGAGGTTCGGCGCCGATAATGCCTCGTACTTCGGCTCCGACCGCACCCTCGAGTTTGTCAGGTCCCTTTTCAGATCCGAGCTCTCGGAGCCAAGAGCTGAGCTTCGGATCCGGAGGTGTCCGTGTGTCTTCGGCTCCGTCTCGGTCGGAGCATACTGGCCCTTCGGATCCGATTGCTTCGGCACTGGCCCTGATCCACACATCGGATCCGAGGGGGCTGCTCTCGGATCCTAGAGAGAACAGTTTTCCCTCAGCGTTAGATGTTGTGGAGAGGGTATTGTCGAGGGATTCCAGGCCCCAGGCTCCAACTACGGGTTCACCCTGCACTCTCTCTTAGACGGGCCTACCTTCCATCACCCAGCCCCAGGTACAACCTGCGCCTATGTCCCAGATGGTTCCCTTAGAGGAACAAAATGTGGTTGGTGAGGCCTCTTCGGACAGCCCCCCTGAGGAGGTCCCACACAAATGTAAGTGCAAGAGGAGGCACTGGACTCACCTGAGTCTTTGACAGAAGACACGGACTTAGAGGAAGGGGAAGGTTCCCCAAGGTCACCCCCCGAGGATGTCTCCTTCAGAGACATTATGGAAATGCTTCGAATTAGAGGGGGGTGGTCAGCCCAAAAGCCTTCCTTGGATGAGTCTGTGTTTCTGGAGGCGTTTGATGCAGGCCCATCTACCTCTTGGGTGTCCCCTCCCGCTGATCCCCTGGTAGATCTCATTATTACCAGGGCATGGAAGGAACCGGACACTGTTGAGCCCATTCCAAAGAGACCGGATAAATTCCTTAGCCCCCCCCCACTGATAGGACAGTATGGAGCAAGGGTGCTCCTGTAGATGCCATGTTGGTGGCAGCTGCCACCAAGAGGGAACTGGCCCAGGAGAGTTCCTCGGTCCATCCTCCCGACAAGGAGTCGCGGACGATGGACTGCCTGGGGAAGCGGATGTTCGCTTCAGCTACCTTCGCTGTAAGGTCGCTGAACTATATGGCACACATGATACGACTCCAGCGGGATCTCATCAAGGAATACGCCGGGTCGCCCCCAGAGTCCATGTCGACTGAGGATAAGAAGGTATTCTCAGCTCGAATGGCCACTCTTAAGTCCATCTCGAACACTTCTATGCGGCTCCTCTCCCATGCTACGGAAGGAGCCGCTAGAGCTAGTGGAGCGGGCGTTGTTTTGAGATGACATGCTTGGCTCCGCTTCTGCGATTTTCTGGAACCCTTCAAGGCGTCCTTCGCAAATACTTCATTTGACAGTTCTTCGCTTTTTGGCAAGACCGTCCGCGACACGCTGGTCCAGAGTGAGAAAGATAGGAAGACGTTGTCTGCCGTCGGAGTCCGCTTCTCGGCTCCCCAGAGGTCCTTCTCCAGGAACCAAAGGGGACAGAAGAAGATGTGGTTCCGGAAATCTCAACAGTCCCATTTCGCTCCGGACCCCTCGTCCTTCAGAGGCAGAGGAGGACAGGGTGGACGCCAGCCCAGAGGCAGAGGGGGACCGAAGAATTCCGGGTCGAGAGAACCCTTTTTGGATCGGTCCGCGCAACAGCCCTGAGCGGTTACCCGACTGCTCCTCTCTGGAGGCAGTCGGGGGACGTTTCTCGAGGCAGCTAGCAGTTTGGGAGTCCATTACAACAGATTGCTGGGTGCTTCAAATCATATCCAGAGGTTACAAAATCCCCTTTCTGAATCCCCCTCCCAGACCCCGGAGCCTCCCCGATGTCCCACCCAATCAAAGGGAGGCAGCAGCCGCAGAAATAAAGCAGCTGCTAGGAAAAAGAGCCATCCAGCGCGTCCCCCTAGATCAGTCCGGATCGGGCTTCTACTCCAGGTTCTTTCTGGTGCCAAAAAAGATGGGGGACTTAAGGCCAATCCTCGACCTGTCCTTACTAAACCTGTCAGTGGCCAAAGAAAAGTTCCGGATGGTCACCATTCAATCCATTCTCCCTCTCTTACAGGAGAACGACTGGATGTGCTCGATAGACCTCAAGGATGCGTACTACCACATATAGATGGACAGACGATCCAGAAGGTTTCTCCGCTTCCGGTTAGGAGCCAGTCACTACCAGTTCAGGGCCCTCCCCTTTGGTCTCACCACAGCCCCCAGGGTGTTCACCAAAGTTTTGGCAGTAGTAGCGGCCCACCTGAGACTCCAGGTAATACATGAGGATACTACAATGGACCTTGCAGGTTCAATGGTCCATCCTGCTACACCCACTGAGTTCACCCATCCCCCTCAGCAGGGCTTGCAGGAATTCCCTGCTCTGGTGGCTCCAGTCACCAGACCTCCAGATAGGGCGCCCCTTTTCTATGTCCCCACCTCTAACCACGGTGACCACGGATGCTTCTCGCCTAGGGTGGGGCGGCACTGTAGGGGCAGAACGGTCTAAGGCACGTTGACCCATTCAGAGACCTTATTGCATATCAATGTCCTAGAGATGAGAGCGGTGCTTTTGGCATTGCAAGCACTCCAGGCACTTCTTCCCTTAGGGACAGTTGCAATTTAGAAAGACATCATGTCAGTGGTCTGGTATATCAACAAACAGGGGGGAACCAGATCCTACCCACTTTGTCAAGAGGCCATGAGAGTTTGGGAATGGGCGATCTCCACCAACCGCTTTCTCATAGCGATGCACATTCCGGGTCGGTCGAACATTTTGGCAGACAGGCTGAGTTGAACCATCCTCTCATTGTACGAGTGGTCTCTGAACCCCAGAATAGCGAAGCCAATCTTCCTCAAGTGGAGTCAACCTTGCTGCGATTTTTTCGCTTCTCCTTTGAACGCAAAGTGCAGCGACTACTTCGCTCTAATTCCCCCACCAGGATCCCCCAGAGATGCTCTGGTGCATGTTTGGCCATCCGGTCTACTTTATGCTTATCCTCCTCTTCCCCTAATGCTAAAATTCTTGCAGAAAGCCCGTCGGTTGGGGAGCAGAGTGATCCTCATAACCCCATTCTGGCCTCGTCAAACATGGTTCCCATGCCTATGGTCTCATCTAGTGAATCCTCCATGGATTCTAGATCCCACCCCGGATCTGATTTCTTACCCACTGGGTTTACCAACTCTGAACCTGGACAACCTCAAGCTCACAGCTTGACTGATCCAGTTCCAGTAATAGTTAGGACTCCTGGTATCTCGTCCCCTGTTAAGGCTATTTTAGTGGCCGCTCATAAACCTTCTACGAGAAAGGTTTATAACAGCAAATGGAAACTCTTTACTATCTGGGCGGGGCATAAAAAGTTGGATCCCTTTACAGCTCCCATACCAGCGGTGTTAGAATTTTTCTCGACCTTATTTGACCAAGGTGCTAGCTCTTCCACGGACAAAGTCCAGTTAGCTGCGATTTCCCATTATCATGTGGGAAGTGATCTCGGTTCCTTAGCATCTTCCAAATTATGTAAGACTTTCTTAAAAGGCACCTTCCTCTTAAGGCCTCCGATGAAAGACGCAGTTCCTCCATGGGACTTACCCCTTGTTCTCCAGTCCTTGACCGCCCCTCCATTTGAACCCGCAGCCTCGGTGGATCTGAAATACTTGTCTTGGAAGATGGCTTTTCTCATCGCTATCACTTCGGCTAGAAGGGTTTCGGAGCTTCAAGCCCTTTGCGCAAAACCCCCGTATTTGGTCTTCCATAAAGATAGAGTTTCCCTCAGAACCAATCCCTCCTTTCTTCCCAAAGTTGCTTCTGAGCCCAATATTAATCAGTCTGTTAATTTACCAGTTTTCTTTCCAAATTATCAAAACAAGGGTGAATACAAATTACATTCTCTGGACGTACATAGGCAACTGAGATTCTACTTGCACAGGACTGCTGAACATAGGCAATCTGAGCAACTCTTTGTATCCTTTGCAAGACCCTCTTTGGGCAAACCAGTATCAAAAGTTACATTGTCCAGATGGATTTCCCAATGTATACTTCTTGCATATAAGAGTTCTGGTAGACCTGAACCTGAAAGAGTCCACGCTCATTCTACCCGATCGATTTCTACTTCTGCTGCCTTTTGCTCCAGAGTGTCCTTGGACGACATTTGTTCAGCAGCCACTTGGGCTTCATCCCATACTTTCATTGATCATTACAAGTTGGATCTAATTTCCAGAGGGAGAGCATCCTTTGGCTCTGCAGTGCTCCGGAATATCCTTCCATGAGGACCCCCAAAGTTTGGGTAGCTGGGGACTCTGTCCCACAGGTTGATGGACAAATGAAGTTAACTGCTTCAGATAAAGAAGTTATGTACTCACCATAACATTTCATCTGAGTAGGTAAACTTCATTTGTCAGCAACCAACCCCCCCCTCCGTCCCCCTAACCTATAGTGCATCCTAGAAGGATTCCTTGTCCTTTTCTCTGGATAACACCAGGTTAGGAGTTGCAGGTGATCCTTTGTTGTAATATGCTGTTTTACTATAGCAAACTCGATCTGAGGTCAGAGAGGGATGGCAGGGGATTATGGGTAAGGGGAGGAGCTTGGAGCTCGGATCTTAGCTGTTTGAAGCTGCCGGCTCGGATCCAATATTTTATTTATTTATTTATTTATTTATTTATTTTACATTTCTTGACCGGGATAGTCCAACTGGAGCCATGTCCATTTTTAGTGGAGGCCCGGGGAGATCAGCTCCAATTTATCAGATACAGTAATACAAGTAAAACAAGAGTACGTAAGTAGTATTACCAACGAATACATAGACAGACATGAGATACCCCTGGTTCTAGTCAGGAGAAAAATTAACAATAAATAGTTAGTTGGGTTAATCACATTCATGTTGAAAGTTACCCGGGCTTGTTGCAGTGGCAAAGCCAGTTAAATGCCATATGTTGTTTGAGTTTAGTTTTAAATTGTCCTAGAGAGGAGAGCAAAGTAATATATGGATCCGATACCTACAGGTTGCTGACAAATGAAGTTTACCTACTCAGATGGAACGTTATGGTGAGTACATAACTTCTTTTTATAGCTGTTGGTGACTTCTAGTAGTAGTTTGCTTGATGATCTAAGAGACCTTTTGGCTGAGTGATGTTGTACTAGGTTTTTGAGGGCAGGACAGTTATTGGGGAGGTAATAGATCGAATGACAGAGGCAGAGCTGATTGTAGGTTAGGAGGTTGGGCAGTTCAAGCCAGTGGAACTGTCTCAAAGCGGTACAGTGATGAGTTCTATATGAGCAATTTGCAGCAAAGCAGGCAATTCTGTTATAGCAGGCTTCCATTTTGCTTAGTTCAGTTTTGTTGAGATTAGTCAGAATGGGAGATGCATAGAGTAGGGTGGATAGAAGATGGGAGCAAGCAATGGCTGATCTTGTGTTGTTGGTAAGAAATGGTTTGATACGGTAGTATGATCCCAGTTTGGCATGTACCTTTTTAATAGTTAAGTTGAGATGACTATCAACTTTTAGGTGGGAGTCTGTGGTTATTCCCAATAGCTTAGCCTGTGCCACTGGAGTGATTGGAGTAGCATTTGTGGAGTAGATAGTGAATTGACTGTTATCAGTGTTTTTGTCGGAACTGGTTATAATCATAAGCTGAGTTTTCTTTGGATTGAGGATAACTTGAGCTTTGGTAAGGTAGTTTTCAGCATCAGAGAATGCTAGTTGAGTTGTTTGCAGGGGGGTGGGAATGTTTTGTGCAGCACAGATTTAAGGTAGTGTCATCTGCATACTGAATGATAGATGCATGCTGTGTGGAGGTATGGAGGTCATTTGTGAAGATTGTGAATAGTAGTGGTCCTAAGATAGAACCCTGTGGGACTCCTATAGTTATGGGCAGTTGAGGAGAGAGAGAGAGAGAATTTTCCCATTTCACAGCTTGGTACCTGTCAGTTAAGTAGCTTTGGAACCAGGTAAGAGTGGAATTTGATAGGTGATATTGGTTTAGTTTGTTTAGCAGGATTTGATGCGAGACTGTGTTAAATGCTTTGGACATATCCAAAAAAAGAGTTGACACCTGCAGGCCTTCATTTTTGAGACAGTTTACTGTGTCTGTGTAGCAGAGGAGGGCTGTAGTGGTACTATGGGCAGGTCTGAAACCATGCTGAGTAGGTGACAGGATGTTGCTGTCTAGGAGACATTTTAATATCTGGCTATGGATGCATTTTTCTAGGATTTTGGCCAGGGGGGAGAGTAAAGCAATGGGTCTGTAGTTATTAAGTTCATTGGAGGTCCCGCCTTTATGTATGGGTGTAACACAGGATATTTTCCAGAGTTTGGGCACATAGTTTTCAACAATTGATCTGTTTATGAGAGTGGAGATTGGGATAGCAATAGCATCTGCTGTGAGTTTCAAGAAATAGCTGGGGAGTAGGTAGGCTGCTGTTGATGAGGTTTTTAGTTTGGAGAGCATGCTTTTGATTGAAGTGGTGGAAACTGTTTTGAGGGTAAAGCTTGTATTAGTGTTATTTGTGTTGGGGGGGATAGTGAGGAAGGAACTGTCTTGTGATATTAAGGATAGAATTGAGTTCACAAAGTGGGAGTTGAATTGTGTTTCGATGGGAACTTTAGTGTCAGGGGTGGTTGGTTTGGGAGTAGCCTTTTGGGTGGGTTTTAGTAGCTGGTTTACATTTTTCCAAAATTTTTGGGGGTTGTGTTGGTATTTAGTTTGTGATGTCGTGTAGTAGGATTTTTTGTCCAGCCTAATGCATTTTTTTGCACGGTTGCGCAGTTCTTGGTACTTAGTTAGGCTTTGTGTTTTTGTTTTTTTGATAGTATAGCCAGGCAGTATCTCTGGACTTGAGAATTTGTTTGGTTTCTTTACTGAGCCAGGGGTTTGCAGAGGTTCTAGCCTTGATTTTGCACAATGGAGCGATATTGTTTAGGTGTTGTAGAAATGTTTTGTTGAAATATGCTACAGCTTGGTCAAATGGGAGGGTTTTTAGGGGGGGGTCCAGTCACAGGTGCAGAGTAAAGTATTGAAGACCTCAGGAGAGAATTTTTTGTGCGTTTCTAGTGGATATATAGTTAGTGGTTTTGCATATGCTTGTTCTACTATGTATAAAGTATATTATGTTGTGGTCACTTAAGGTGTTTGGGAGACTGCCTGCGTGAGGGTACAATGTGGGGTTGTTAGTTAGGACCCAGTCTAGGATGGATTCCCTTTTAGATTTTTATCACATCTAGTTGGAATTTGGACTAGCTGCTGGTAGTAGGTTGAAATCCCCCAGAATAAGGGTTTATTGTGAGTATGTGGAAGAACACCAAGATAAGAGGTCTTCAAGGCTAGCAGATGTATTACCAGGTGGAATGTAGATCACAATTGTGGTGATGACCTTTTTAGGGTGAAGTCGAAGTTGTGAGATAAGTATGTCCCAATTATTGGGTGAGGGATAGCAGTTTGATAATTGACGTACAGTTAAGTTGGACTTGTACAGTAAGGCAGTTCCACCCCCTTTACAAAGTGGTTTGTCTTGTCTAATGATATTGTAGCCGGTAGGGAGAACTTCTGAGTTAGCTATGTTTTTATTTAGCCAGGTTTCTGTTAAAGCAACTATGTCTGGGGAGTAGTGTGCTATTGTGGCCTGGAGTTGAGGTATTTTATTTTTGATACTTCTAATATTAATATTTAGCATTAAAAGATGGTTGGTTTTGCTGCTGTTGTTGATTTGCCCAGGGATGAAGATAGTGGGGGTGTTAATGTTCTGACATTTGTGTTGGAGCAGTTTGTGTTGGACAGGATGTATTTGGGCCTGGGTTGGGGTGGATATCCCCACTTATGATGAGCCTGGTGTTAAAATGGTGATACAGATGTTGGAGTTTAGTGAGAAGTGTGAGAAAGTATTGTGTTTTTTTTGGAGTAGGAATGAGAGCATATGTGTTTAGTTCTGAATTGGTCTGTTATGTAGTTCTTGAACAATTGTGGGCAGATATTATTATAATGTGTGGTGTCTGTATATGAGAGTGCATAATGTAGTGCTGTGCTACTAAGTTTGGGATATTGCTAGAGTGATAACTTGTGGTGTTATAAAGAATTATGAGAAGACAGACGACTTAGTTGTGTTATAGTCATGGTTATAAAGTTTAAGTTGGTTCTAGGTGGGGGTCTGAATAGGAATTATAGGGTTGCACTATATGTGGATGGGAAGTAGTGTGGGTGATGTAAAAAATGCCTAGTGGGAATGAGAGTGATTGAGAGTATTTTGTGTGGAGCCAGTTGGTGTGGTATAATGTGATCTGACTTGAGGAGCTGTGATTGGTGGAGGTGATGTGAGGGTGAGCTGTGGGTGTGGCTGTGATTACTATAAATGTAGAGGTAGTGGGGGCAGGAGGGAATAGGGAGCAGGTCAGGGGAGTGGAGAGAGCCCGAGCGTTAGCGAGGGCGAACGGTGCGGGGCAGAGCCCACGAAGACCAGAGTAAAAAGCAAGTATTACTTTACAAATCTGAACACTTTAAACAAATTAATGGCTTACCAGCAAGCAGAATGCAATTGCTGAAGAGCACTTGTGTCCTGGTGGAAGACTAGAAATTTAAAGATGGCTGCATGCCCAGCATGATTCTAATGTAGACTTAGTATTGGGGGACGGAGATAGCACAAGGGGTGTAAACCAGGTGGAATGCAAAGAAACCAGAGAGGCAATCAGTGGAAATCTATCAGTGAAGGCCTCAGAGGGGGTAATTAATAATTCAAACTACCTGTAAAGTGAAGGAGAGAAGAGACAGCAAAGTTTATTAAGGTTGGGAGTGTGTCTTCACATTGACTTGTTGATTATTTATTTTATTTTTTTTATTTTATTTAACATTTGTTAACCAGGAAAGTCCAACTTGGAACGAAGCCAATTTTCAGCGGAAGCCCGGGGAGAAATGCTCCAGATGCATGTCTTTGTAACGTGGGAGGAAACCCACACGAACGCAGGGAGGATATGCAGACTCCGCACAGAAGGCACCCCAGCCAAGAATCGAACCAGAGAACCTCTTGCTGTGAGGCGACAACGCTACCGCTGCACCACTGCGCCGTCCAAATTAGTAACCAGTTTGTGCACAGATTAGAGTAGGGAGATACATTAGCAATGAAGGGGAATGTATAGAAATGCAAATATAAACAGGTGGGCCTTCAAGTGATACAAACTAAGGCAGAAAGCACTGAGAGGGCTGCTTGATGGTTAATTTAGTCACAGGGTTCCTAATTAAAATGTATACTGTCTATTGGACAGTTAGGATTACTGCACTAGCTGGGGGGGTAGGAGGACACAAGGCTACAACAGTCAGTTTTATTAGCACGCTGAGAACTACTAAGAAATACTGCTAATGTAATAGCTTCACTCTCATAAAACATACGAGTAGAATGCCTGGGTGGACTGATCATGTTTGTTTAGTTTTGCAGTAATGATTCCTTCTTATACTGTATGGGTGGAGTGGTAGCCACAGACTGCAGATTTGCTTGTGTGTGCTTCTGCTCTTGAGGCTCAAAATGTATATCCTTGTTTAGTTTTGCAGTACTGATTCCTTCTTATACTGTAATGGTGGAGTGGTAGCCACAGACTGCAGATTTGCCTGAGTGTGCTCCTGCTCTTGAGGCTCAAAATGTATATCCTTGTTTAGTTTTGCAGTACTGATTCCTTCTTATACTGTATGGGTGGAGTGGTAGCTGCAGACTGCAGATTTGCCTGAGTGTGCTCAGCAAGCAGAATGCAGTTGCTGAACAGCACTTGTGTCCTGGTGGGAGATTAGATATTTAAAGTACATAAACTACACAACTAGTGTAATCTACCCATATAGTTAAGGATACTTGCAGCAGTTTTAAATATGATGAACATAGTACAGTTGTGTAAGTTGAACTTGCCATAACAGTAGATGTTCGAATGATCACTGCTGCCGTAGCTGCTCTCTCCCTCCATCTCCCTTGTTTTTTGGTGTGTTTTTTTATGCCATGGTGTGGACATTTATGTTTTGCTGTTCCTAGTATAGACCTTTCAGGGCTCAGCATCCCTATTTCTGCTGGTATTAAACCTCTGAAGGGCTTCACACCTAAATTTGTGTTTTAGTCAGCTCAGGCTTGAGCTGCTTGGCAGTTACATCCATGGCAGGACATAACCTATATAGCTAAGGGTTTTGTGGTGCTGTTCATTTCGCAGATGTGCAAAAGCATCATCAGGGCTGGATCAAAGGATGCTTTATATGCCAAGCACAGACAGCCTATCAACAACCTGTAGGAAATCAAGTATAGAGACAGGACTCTAAAGTGATCTGTATAGGATAATGTGTTAATAACGTTGATTCTCTTGGTGAGGAACCTCTGTGGGCATCCTAATTGTTGCATATGCCTAGTCAGGTATATGCTGAAGGGGATTGTACTCGTTGATTGGCTAAGTAAGGGACGAGTAGAGTGGTACTATAATTACCTTGGCTACGGTTGGTCAAAGTCCATATAACTGTATACATATATTCCCAGATCTCTAACTATCGAGTCAGCTCTTAGGGGTGTCTTGTCAATGGAGTAATTTGCCTGGGAAGATATTTTCCCAAAGGGCACTATAATGCAATTCTTGTCACTGAGTTTTAATCTGTGGCTTTGGCATCAGTCATTTGTCTGTGTTAGACCTTCTTGCAGGATGTTAGTGTCATGAGGTAAATTTATGATAGCTCCAAATTTGCAATCACCTGTGAACTTGGTGAGCCAGAGGCCCTTGACATTAGCCTTGACTTCTGAGAAGTTGACGCCAAACAGGAATGGGTCCCAGCATGGAGCCCTGTGGTACTCCACTGGTGACCTTTCTCTTGGTGGAGGTGGTCTCACCAGTCCTGACTTTTTGGGTTCTATCTGTGAGCCAGATGGCAGTCTGGCGAGTTGTGTAGTGATTTATGCCTAGTTCGGTGAGTTTGTCCACAATTCAAAATTCCACTTGAGAAACAGTAACCAAACTGACTTTATTACAAAGGTTATTACAATATTTTAATATTTCAAATTTATTTAGGTTTGTATTATTTAGTTTTGGAATGTTATTGTTGAACATTAGAGCAATATGTTTTATGATAGTATTTTTATGTGGTAATTTGTATTCAAGTATTGTCTCTTTAAGTGTTTATGGAACGAGAATGTGATTTTATTGGATTAAAGGTAGGATGGGTGGGTATTTAAATTGTTGCACTGAATGTGTTCAATTGTTCTGAAGAAGTCCTTATGGGAGGACGAAACCTAGGTTATCATTGTACACATCTACGGACTATTTGTAATAAAGTCAGTTTGGTTACTGTTTCTCAAGTGGAATTTTGAATTGGTTGTGATCTTTTACAAGTTTGTTTCAAGTTTGTCCACAATACCTGACTGGGTTACCATGTTGAATGTCTTTGCCTGATCTAGGTAGATTGCCTTCACTGTTTTCCTTTCATCCATTGTCTTGGTTACCTTGTCGAAGAAGTCTACCAGGTTAAGTAGGCATGACTTTTCTTTGACAAAACCAAACTGAGATGGGTCCACTGTCTGTAGGTTGTCAGTGTCTTTGTTGATTGTTTCCATGAAAATTTGCTCCATAGCATAGTAGCACATGCTATGACCTGCTCCTTATTGCTGGCTTGGGGTAGTGGGTTATGTTGATAAGGATTTCACAAGGCATAACAGGGAGAGTGGGGGGTAAAGTTTGAGCTGAATTTGTCAGCCAGCACATTTGCTATGTCACTCTACTCTGGGAAGGCAGTACCATTTACTACCAGTTCTGCACACCACTGCATGTTACTTATGAGGTTTCGGGCATAGCTGTAGAAGGCCTAATGGTTGTTTTTAGTCTGGGAAGCTATCTTGACCTCGTATATGGCCTTGTTGGATTTAATTAGTCCTCTTAGTTTCCTGTTTAGTCTTATTAGTGAACTCTTGTCGTTATGGGAATTGTTCTTTCTGACATTGGCTATGACTTTTTTCCTTTTATTATATATTCTGTTAAGATTAGCATTCCACCAGAGTGGTCTGTTTTGGGGATTTGTTTTGCGCTTACTTCTGGTAGGTGCAGCAGCCTGTATGCAGCCATTTACATGTTTGTACAGTGTTTCTGTGAATAATTCTTTATAGGCTGTTTTCAACTCTGGGTTGAGCAGGGCATTGAATTTTGAGAACTTGTCACTTAAGAGTATGTAGTTTGCTTTAGAAGAGGTTCTAACTGTAACAGGTTTTATTTTGTTTTCCAAACTGATTTTTATTTCTATTGAGACAGCTTTGTGATCTGATCTTACCAGTGAGGACATGATATGGGAGATGCAGAGCTCTTCCATATTTTTGAGAACAAGGTCCATTATGTTTGAACTGCTGGTTGAAATGTGCACTGAATGATCAATGGGCATTTGTGTTAGTAAAGTCCAGAAACTACAAGTTGGTGGCGGTGTTTGTTTCCCAGTCTATAGAGGGTAGTTAAAGTCTCCCTTAAATAGAGTGTTTTGTTGGCTGGAGAATGCCTCCAGTAGATCTAAATAAGAGTTGTGGGATTCTTGAGACATAGATGGTGACCTGTAACTTGCCAAAATATGGTAAGGGACTCTAAGGTGGTCTGCATGTGAATGAGCAGGATATTATCCTGTTTAACCAACCTTGATGTATACTTGTTGCTAATGTCGAGCGAGCCACTTCCAGTTTTAGCTCCTGTCTGTGCGGCTGATGGTCTAAATGTGTGGAAAGCACTGTACCCTTGCATTGCTGAAGTGCCTTCTATGGCTTTAAACCATGTCTCGGTAACGGCAAAGATATCTATATCCTCTAGAGTGAGGAGAGAGCTTGTAGGGTGTGGAGTTTCTTATTAAAGCTCCTACCACTGAGTAGTAACACATTTACGTCCCTTTGGGATATATTTGCTTTGTCAGTAGGTTTATCACTTTGACATTGCCTAAAAAGGCTGTACAGGGATTGATAAAGTTTTAGCCAAAATCCAAATCGGGGGGGGGGGGGGGGGGACAGTTACAGGCCATGTTTGACAAAACAGCGGGGTCTGTTGACCATGTCCTGTCAGGGTGACAGATGTTGAATCCACCTGGATGACACCAGAAACTAAGCCAGTTGTTAGTCGATCATTTTTGTTCATATTGTGGCACCATCCCCGGTGAAGGTGGAATTCTTCTCCATGTAAGGCACATACCAGGGTGAGGCACATATTCAGAGAGGTCCATAATGTCAGAGAGGTCCATAATGTCTCTCTTCATGTAATCCAGAGAGGTCTGTCTCACGTAATTTCTGCCCACATGGACTATGATAGTCATACTGGCACCTGTGGTGTAATGACTGAGTGCCTGTATAACATGGCAAATCGTAATCTTCTCCTTGTTTAGTTTGATAAGTAAGCTGTCTGTGTGTCATACAGTGGAGTCCACTGTAACAAGAGTCCTGGGTAAATTGTTTGTTTGGCTTATGAGATTTCTTTTCAGAAGTCCATTGGGCGTAGGCTAATGTGCAGTGTTTGGTGTTGCTTTTGTTGTATACTGTACAGATTGCTGAGGATAGGCAGTGATGTTTGCAGGCCTAGGTGGTCTTTGAGGTTTGGGGAAATTGCTTCTTGGTGCCTCAGCATTAGATGGTCTGTGTGGGTGGACACAATGTGTGTTGTGTAGGGTGTGTGTTCTTTATTGGCAACCTTATTTGTATGTGAGAGTTTTGCCTAAATGAAAATTTGAATGTACACTCTCCCGTACTGTGTTTGTTTCTTTAAGGATAAAAAGTTTGTCAGACAATTGCTACATTGTCTCATGGTGCCCATATCTACCAAGCCGGCTACAGAGACATTTGGAAATTGCATCTCCATATTGTCTGGGTGTGTATTACGGTGGGTTATTATGGTTTGAGGACTGGGTTTTACAGAGGTCTTCTAGGGTGGTCTCTAGGGTTAGGGACTAGAGTTGGATAGTGCTAGGATATGTTATTAGTATTACCTGACATGCAGACTAGCTGCTTTAAGTTTAACTTTGGGAGATGCATCACTAAATTGCAGGTTACAATCCTAGTACTAGTTTTATATGTTAACTTCTGTGTTTCTCAGTTCCGATAGACTTCCACACCACCTGCTGCCATTAGATGGAATATCCCAGTCCTCTTAACATAAAAACCCCAAAAGGGTTGCTTGAGATTGTAAACTACCACGAAACTTTAACAAACTAGCTAGACAGCACGATTCCAAGTCTGAGAGACCAACAGCATGAGAGACCAACAGCAGGACAGTTTGAGCAAATGTGGTAATTTTAGCCTTAAATGCAGAAAATTGCACAAATAAAAAATAAATCAGTAGTAAGTCACTGAAGTAGGTACTGGATGTACTATTTTTAAAACAGTGTAAGAAACTTCTCTGTGTGGAAGATTTTCAGTCCATGTATCTCTAGTTAATCACTGTATATTAATCAGATCAGACAGTAGTAGTAGAAGTAGCGAATTTAAACTCGTCTTAAGTCAAAACAAAAAAAAAAAAAAATAATAAAAAATATATAACTGTACAGCATTGCTAAGTATTCAAAAGTAATCCAAGCAAGGCAGGCAGTCTGTTTCCAGTCGAAAATAATTTTACTATTATTATTTATTTATTATTACTTAATAAAGGATTTTCAACTGGAAACAGACCGCCTGCCTACCTTACTTGGATTACTTTCGAATACTTAGTAATGCTGTACAATTATATATTTTTTATTATTATTTTTTTGTTTTGTTTTCTTTTGACTTAAGACTAGGTTTAATTTGCTACTTCTACTACTATTGTCTGATCTGATTAATATAGAGTGATTAACTAGAGATATATGGACCGAAAATCTTCCACACAGAGAAGTTTCTTACACTGTTTTGCTTTTGGACCCACTACACTTGTTTAGTGGGTTGTTTTGAGACTTCGGGGATACCACAGAGATTACTTGTTTTTTGGATGTACTATTTTTAAATACAAGTACTTAACTTGTGCCTTGATGATGTATGTTGTAAGGAGAAGTCACTTCAGAGGAATAGGCAAAGACACCAAGTGTTGCTGAGCTCTTTGGGAATCGGCCAAGAGCCTGTCAAACATGCCAAATTAATGCAGGCACTTAAAACAAAGGAAACTGTGTAGAATCCCTTTAGCAGGGCCAAAATCACAGGAATACAATAATTAAGTACCCACAAAAATACAAAGTAGTAACTTAGGGGCCATGGATATTATTTTTCCTCTGAGCACTTGGTTACTGAAGATGTGGGCATGGTGCTGTGTGATTTTGTTTGCCCACAAGAAATTTGCAACAGCCAAATGTATGTGCAGCTGAATGTCATTTCAGCCATGTGTCCCCAGCCAAATGTGCCATAGGGAAATGTGTCACCTCCTAGGACCCTGAACCCCTGTTTATGACCATCTTCAACACCAAATGCAGCAGCTTTTTTGCTCTCATTCCTCCCAAGGGGCAGTCACCAAGGGATGATGTTTTTCATTCTTGGCCCCCAAATCTCCATTAAATTTACCCTTCAACATCCTTGATAGTCAAATTTCTGCAGAAAGCAGCCCATTTCAGAGCAAATGTTATTCTCGTACCCTCTTCTAGACAAGATTGGTTCCCCCTTCCTGTTGCCTCATCTGTTGCACCCTCCTTGGGCTCATAAAGTCAGGGTGTCTTTGAGGACTAATCCTTGTTCCTTGCCCAAGGTAGCCTCTGGGTGTACTCTGAACCAGCTGATTCAGTTGCCAGTTTTCTTTATAAAATTTGTTAATGAGGTTGAATACATGGTTCGTTGCCTGGACCTCCACCACCAGTTCAGATTCTGTTTGGACAAAACAAAATATGTTAGGAAATCAAACCAACTTTTTATTTTGTACCTTTCTGTAGAACTAAGTTTGGGAAACCTCTTTCCAAGTTGACCTTGTTTAGATGTCTTTCTGATTGCATATCCTTTGTTTATACTATGAACGGTGTCCCTCTTCCTATCAAACAGAAGCTCACCTTACTAGGTCAGTGTCTACTTTTACTGCCTTTTGTGGCTGTACTTCTTTAGATTATATTTGAATGGTGACTTCCTGCTCTAACACACATACCTTTCTGTCTCATTATAAAATAGACATTCAGCCCAGATCTAGAACTTTATTTGACGCCACCATTTTGCAAAATATTTTTTCCTGATATCACCCATTTTGTCTGGCTGGGGATTCGGTACCACAGGTTGAGATGGACGGAAGACATCATCAGATTTGAAAGTTATGTAAGCAAGATCCATGCTGTCTTCTGTCCATCTCAAACATTTCTCCATCTGTTCCCCTTCCAAATTGTCATTGGTAATTGTAACTTCTGCTGGACCTTGTGGGCTGGTCTGAAGTCTGTAGTAGAGACCCTTTTTTGGTCTGATTCTCAGCCCTCTGTAGGGGGATGTCTGTATTCTAAATCAGGTATGGTAGGGCAAACTCAATTTTAGGAAATTTAGGTATGTAAAGCCTTATCGGAGAGGAGGCAGAGCTTTGGAACTAAAGATTCTGAAGTCCCGATCTCGGATCCATTTGGATCCAGTAATCTATAGGCTGAGATGGAAGGAAGAAGACAGCACAGATCTAGCATTATGTTATGTACATAACTTTCATTTGTTCCCTATCTTCACTTTGGGTCAGCATCATAGCTAAGTAGGGACCTGATGAACCTGTCTTAGGGCTCACACCAACAAGCATCCTATGGGAGATTACCCTCACTTTCATAGAAAAAAGAACTACTGATGTCTCCAAAATGGGGAGGAGACCTGGCCAGCAGTGGGTATGTGCACAACTCAGGAAGTCAAGCCGTATGAATTTTCATCTAGAATAAATGATACTGCAGTGGTGATCTCTGTATTCAAATGTCTGCTACTATGATAAGTTTATTGTATAGGTTTACTTTGCTGTTTTGTCTTTACACTACATTTGCATGTTTACTAGGGTGCTAGCCATTGTGAGTCAGGCCTTTTAGGACAACAAACTTTTTGTGTTCCCTTACCTGGATAACTGATGCTGATAGGCCTGTCAGTGGACTTCCTGGGCAAAATTTTTGGTTAGGTTGTCCCCTGGTTTCAGGCTTTAGGAGTCACCTTAATGTGGAATAACCCCTTTTTTGCTAAGCGTAGAAGATTGCCTTATTGGGGCAGAGTTGAGCACACTTCAGTGGTAGACATTCCTGCCTGTATAGAAGACCCATGAAGTCAAATTGTTTATCTTGTGTGAAATCAGAGTCTTGTGGAAGACCTCTAGAGCATCATGGCAACTGCTTCCTTCACTGTCCCACTCAGAGAGCTGTGGATAAAAATCCTGGAGCAATGTGTGAGGTACTATTGCCTACAAAGTCATCACATCCTAAAGTACTTCCTTTTTTGGGTCCTATTTCTGGCACGAGTCTCTAGCGTGGTGGACAGTTATCAACCAGTGCTAATGTGCATCTTTATTTCCCACAGTCAAACCATTTGCATTGTCTCATGAGGAATGCTTCACTGGTTGATTGGACAAAACATCTAGCATCCACCCTTTTTCAGAAAAAAATGAGACCCATTAGAAAAGGGGATGTATGTAAACCGTGTCTAGCTGATGGCAGTTTGTCTTGGCCTTCAAGCTCTAGAGAAAAGACTGAAACTAGAGCCCCTCTTACTTCTTTTGGATAACCAGACCTGGTGTGACACATAAGAGGCCAGCATACACTCTTAGCCCCATCCAGAGAGGTGATGTTTTCTTAGCAGTGGGCTATAGACTACAGTATCTCTCTTAACAGTTGTTCAAACCTTGGGAACAAGAATATGCTTTTTATGTCTCAGTCCACAGTTTCAGTCCCCTCTTGGAGCAAAGGATAAAGGTCTTGCTGGTCAGGTTTGTTTAGGAATAGAGTATCATGGAAGTCATCCTGTTGCTTCACAGGAAAACATGATCTTCCCTTAGTTCTGCTTGGCTTAGCTGAGCAAAGACAAAGTGATAGCAATTGCGTTCTCTATTCCATAGTATAGAAGACTCCTTGATTTTTGTTTCACAGTACATCTGTTTTGTCTATTACTGTTCTATATGTTATATTGTAGTGTCTTATTTGTTGGAAAATTTTCTGTTCATCCTACATTGAAAATAACTGCAAAACACTGCTATCAGAATTTAAAACAAATTAAAATTTTCATCAGATGTCTTGCTTTCTAGCACAATTCAAAGAGGAAAGGCTTAATGTCATCATGTTTGCCCTCTGGTTGCCTGACAGGTTGTGGTTCCTGGCTCGTCTGTTTCTGCCAGTAGAGGAAAATGTCCCTGTGCATAGCAAGTTGCTGCACCTCAGCACATCTGCTTTGTTATCTTTGCACCAGTTAGACCTTCCTTCTGGAGCCTCAGAACTGTCTTAAGCTACCAGGTAATCTCCCAGTCATCAGGTGTGTTCTGCTGAGTGGAAGAGGTTCTTCATCTTGGTGAATGGATATCCTGTATGCCAGCAATTGGTCAGTTTGCAGAGTATACTGATCATTCTTAAGCAGATGTTTGATGTTGGTTTTACTTATTTCACAGTCATTAGTGTATGTTTCAGGCATTTGCCTGCATTACAACCTTATTGAATGCAAAACCGATTATTTGGCTCAACACTGCCATTCTCTTCTCTTTGGGTGGTTTGGTGTCTCAGAAGTGCAGCTCTTGGAAGGCCCTTTTCTTGGCTGCTGCCATCTGTAGCTGTTGGTTCTCAGAGTTGCAGGGCATTACTTGCAGGGCATTACTTGCAGGAAACTCAATTTAATGTTTCACAAGGGCTGGGTGTTAAGACTAGCCTGCATTTCCCAACCGATTGTGGCCTCAGAACTGTCTTTAAACTAGTTTATTCATCCCCATGTCTTCTTTCCACATACAGGAGTGGGAAGTGGAGAAGAACTTGTCATACCTTTGATGTACTGGTGCATATGTTCAAAAATACCAGTCATTTGTTTTTTGTTTTACTCTAGGTGGGAGTGGAGAGGGTGGAGGCTTGCACTGGCTAAGCACAATAATTGCAAATGGATTGCTGACTACATTGTCTTTTGCCATTGGTTGACCACCCAATGGAAGATGCTGCTGTCAAAAACCACTGTGTCAGGAGTATGTCTGTTTGTTGTACCTTTTTTGAAAATAAGTCAGCTGCAGATATTTGTGCTGAGCCCAACCTGGTCAATGGTTTAAACCTTCACGTAACATTATTGTTTGGATGATCACTTCAGAGGTTGGACATTCTTTTAGGTTTTTCACAAGCTAGCTTCCTGATTCCTTGCCATTGGGTCTTCCTTTGGCATTTTGGGATTCTTCTCAGTCATTACCCAGTGCAGTGGGCATTCATAGTCAGCTGTAATAGTTATGTACTCACAGTATTGGTTGATTTTTAAGAAGTTCTTCTGCACTGAGTGCCTGTTGCCCTTTCTTTGACTGTTTTTTTTTTCTGGATTCTTCATTTAACATTATTGCATGGGTTTTTTGATAAGTCAGAGAGATAAATGTATCATTATTGATACATATATATCTTATTATTGTGCCCACTTCATGCCTCTCCTACTAGTGAACACAGGGGCTGAGGGCACTCTCGTCTGGCATGTGACTGTAATGTGCTGTTCACACCTCTGAGTGTAGGAGTTAATTATATTTCAGAATGTGCCAGGCTCGGGATATCAGATGATACAATCCAGGTAACCACTGCATAGATAATTTTTGCAGATCTGCTGGTAAGTGGATAAATTTGTGGGAGGAGTAGTCAACAGTTAAGCTGTTTTTTTCTGTCTCATCAGTGTCTGTGGTCTTGTTCTTTTATTTCTGTACGAGAGTATTATCTAAACTTAATACCATGATTAATCTCAGAAGTTCTTCACAGCATCCTACTGTTTTCTGCCTCCTTTTATAAATTGTATATTGTCTCCTTACAAATAGGTTGAGCATTGATATTTTCTGTGTACACTAAGAAACCAATACTAACACTGTATACTTTTATCCCTATTTAACCCTCTGTTCTTTCATCTTAATAATTACATTTGATTTTATAGAGTTACATATATTGTGTTTGCTTATGTCAGCTTTGCAATGCTTTGTATCTGGGTCATGACTGAAAAGGGTCAGTCCACAACCCCTTTTCCCCATTTTTGCTCATGGAGTTGCAATGTCCCTTCAACAGTGACAGTCATTTAGAGCCAAAGGTTTACACCCCCATGTCGCTAAGCTAGCCCTGCCACTGTACTTATTCACTTATTTATTTTATTATTATTTATTTATTGTTTGTTAACCGGGTTAGTCCAGCTGGGCTTGTGGCCCATTTTCAGTGGAGACCCGAGGAGAAAAGCTCAGAATACAAATACAGACATTTGCAACATTACAAAATATAAGTACAGAGTTTTGTAAAACTAGGAAAAGGCAAAAATACAGAAAGTTGCCACATTAGTAACAGATAATGTGAGTATATTATATCAAAATTATTATGTACAGGAAATAACAGTTTTATATTAATAGATACACTGCTTAGCAATTAAGAGAGTGTCAGTTTGAGAATATGTGTAAGACAGGCTAGAGGGGGGCATGCAAAAGAAATAGGAAAGATTTATAATAATAAGAATATATAATATAAAGAATAATTTGGAAAGATGTAAAGAGAAAGACCTATGACGACATATTGTTAAATTTTGCAAAGAAAAATGATTTATGAGTGTAGTTAGTGGTGTGGGTGTGTTAGGTGAGAGCATGTGAAGGACATTCCCATTTAGAGGCGAGATGGGAGTGAAGCATGGATTTGTAGTTGTTATGGTTTGGTATGTTACGTAGTAGTGTGGGGAGAGTGTTCCACAGTTTGGATATAGTGTGGGATAGCAATAGTTGGCCAGGTGGGTGTAGGGGTTTGTGTACATGTAGGAGGTTTTGGCCTTTGGATCTCAGGGTGTGTCCAGGTGTGTAGGGTGTTAGAGATTTGGAAAGAGAGGGGCATTCTGCTGGTTTAAAGATGAGTTTGTGGGCTGTTGTAAGTTGTAGGTATTTGAGGTGGTTGTGGAGTTCAAGCCAGTTCAGGGTGTGAAGGGAGTGGCAGTGATGGGAGGTGTTCTTAGAATTGGTTGCAAATTTGCAGATTTTATTGTAACAAGCTTCGAGTTTGGAACGATAGCCAAGTTGTAGGTTGGAGAATTAGAGAGAGGGGAGAAGGAAGGATGCAAGGGTTTGATGGGAGGAGGGAGTTAGGAAGCAGTTATGTCTGTAGAGGAGACCAGTTTTCTGGTTGTTTTTTTTTGATTGCAGAGAGGATGTGGGAATCGAATTTTAGGTTTTCATCAATAGTAATGCCAAGTAGCTTGGTACTAGGTACGATTTCTAGAGGGGAGTTATTGTGGCTTTTGATGTTAAGTTGGTCCTTTTTGAATTGTGAGGTTTTGGTAGGAGTGAAAATCATTTGTTTTGTTTTGTTGGCATTTAGGGCTAGGTGATGAGATTGCATCCATGATTCTGTTTTGGAGAAGGCTATTTGGGTATTAAGTAGAAGTTTGGAGGGGCAGGAGGCTGAGCAGATGATGGTGGAGTCATCAGCATATTGGATGACTGAGGCGTCAGGGATGGAGTGGTGGAAATTGTTGATGAATAAGTTAAAGAGGAGTGGGCCCAGTACTGATCCTTGAGGAACTCCAGTGGATGTAGATAAGAAAGGATAGGTTGATTCCTTCCATTGTACAGCCTGTTGGCGCATGGAAAGGTAGCTGGAGAACCAGGCTAAGGTTGAGGGAGATAGGTGCAAGTGTGAGAGCTGGGAGAGGAGTAGGGAATGGGAGATTGTGTCGAATGCCTTTGAGAGGTCAAGAAATAGAGAAGATACGTATTTGCCGTTGTCACGTGCTAGGTTGATTGTTTCAAGGAAGGAGAGGAGGGCTGTCATGGTGCTGTGGCCGGGGCAGAAGCCGTGCTGGGTGGGAGAGAGGAGTTTGTGCTGGGTTAGGTAGGGCATTAGGTGAGAGTGGATGGTTTTCTCGAGAATTTTTGAGAGAAGAGAGAGTATAGCTATGAGTCTGAAATTGGTAGTGTCTGTGTTCTTACCACCTTTGTGGAGAGGGATTATGAAAGCATGATGCCAGATGGTAGGTACATAGGATTCCTGAATGGATCTATTTATGAGAATGGATATGATGTCACTAGATGGGTTGCAAACTGGCTCAAGGACAGAACCCACATGGTTAGAATTGCTGGAGCCATGTCAGACTCCAAACCAGTTACAAGTGGCGTCCCACAAAGCTCAGTCCTGGGACCTCTCTTGTTCGGTATATATTTCTCGGCGGTACAGGCCAACACAGAAGGACTGTGGCTGACCAAGTTCGCAGATGACTGCAAACTGGGTGCCATAATCAACTCTCCAGCCGACACAAGCATCCTCCAAAAGGGCCTCATAGAAACAGACAACTGGTGCCAGAGCCATGGCCTCAAGCTAAACACCAAAAAGTGTATAGTCATCCCCTTTGGCAAAAACAAAGTGCCCACAAATTACCACATAGGTGGTAATCCATTAAGTACAGAAGAAGTCATTAGAGACCTGGGGACCCAAGTTGATAGCAATCTCTCATTTGACAACCGCGTGACCAAAGTGGTTAGAAAAACATTTTATATAGCCCACCTAATCATGAAGGGATTCACATCTAGATCAGGGGAGGTCATCATACCTCTTTACTCATCCCTCATCAGGCCCATAATTGAGTACAATGCCCCTTTTGGGATGTACCTTACCAGACACCTGCAGCAACTGGAAAGACCCCAAAAGTACCTCACCAAGAGGATCAAAGGGCTCAAACAGATGCCATATGCTGCCCGGTTAAAGAAACTCCAGCTCTACTCAGTGGCATACCGCCTGCTCAGAGGCGATCTGTGCCTGACGTATAAAGCCATGTCCGACCCAGAATTAATGGACATGCTGCACCTCAGAAAATCCAAATCCCATCGAGCTACGCGCTCGAGAGACTTGAACCTCAGCACTGAAATAAATAGGACATGCTGGAGGGACAGATTCATAACCCAGAGGCTCCCTTCACTCTGGAATAAAATCCCAGTCCAGGTTAGGCAGAGTCCCACATTGACTCTCTTCAAGAGGAATCTTGATGAGTGGATGGGAGATCGTAGGTTTACCCCGGCTATCACTTCTGTGTCACTGTTAGACAGAGGCACAGTATACTAACCTCAAAAAACGCATAGCAAAATTAATTTAAAATGGGTGGCGAAAGCCAAACACACTCTGGCTAGGCTTATAAATGCCCTAGGGCAGATAGCCTAGTATGAACCTATGAACCTATGAACCTATGGATATGGGATAGGCTATAGATTCAGCTGACATTTGAAGAAAATTTGCTGGGAGGTTGTCAGGGGCATTGCGGCATGGTTTTAGCTTTTGGAGTAGTCGTTTGATAGTTTTGGTGGAGACAGGTTTAAGGGAGAACAAGGGGGGAAGAAGGAGGGTGAGAGGGGAGGTTAGGGGGCAGGGTGAGGGGGTAGCATTGTTCGGTGGATTGGGGAAAGTGGAGGATAATTTAGCTATTCAATATATGAAAAATTTGTTGAATTCAGTGGCTGTTTCAAGGCTTGAGAGGTTAGGATTGGGGCTGGGTTTGATATTATTAGCACGGTTGAGTATTGAGGAGATGGATGTCCAGAATTTCTTTGGTTTGTTTGAGTGCTTGGATTGCAGGTCGCAGTAGTAATTTTTGCGATCTTTTGTTATTGATTTTTTGGCTAGGTTACGTAGATGTTTATATTCTTGGAGGGTGCTGGTGTTTTTGTGTTTTTGATATATTTTCCACTTTTTGTTTCATTGATTCATTATTAGTTTAGTTTTTTGGGATAGCCAGGGGCAGGGATTAGTTTTGATGCGTTTGGTTTGAAGAGTGGCTAGTTTATTAAGTAAGGTAAGGAATGTTTGGTTAAAATATGAAACAGCGCTGTCTAGTGGGAGGCTTTTTAGTGGAGACCAGTTAGTAATATTAAGGCATTCAGAGAAGATTTTGGGGTTGAAGGAAGCTAGGTTACGGGATTGCTTGAACAGGTGTTGTTTTTCTATGTGAGAGGGTAGGCGGTCTATGAAGGCTGGTAAGTGGTCGCTTAGGGGGTTTGGTATTAAACCGGCTTTGGAGATATTGTTGGGGTGGGTTGTTAATATCCAATCTAAGATGGTACCAGAGGTATCTTGTTTATTTGGCCTGGTTGGGATGTTTATTAGTTGGGTGAAATTGTAGAGGTTGATTGATTGAGTTGGGGTATCTAAGAGGAGGGGGGCCCAGTTAATATTTATGTCACCTAGAATGTAGGTTTCATTTTTGATGTTTGAGCTAAACCATGAGAGGATGTCTTCTAGAGTTTTGGTATTGTCTAAAACAAAAACAGCTGTATTTGTAATGTCAATCTGGATTTTTTTTATGAACGGCATTAATTCTGAAAAGTATTTTACAGCTTACTTGTATTTTAGATATCTGTAGCATGTGCAACAGTTCATCTTTGATAACTTGTCAAGAATGCATGTATTTTTCTTAGTCATTTTATGTTTTTTCTGCCATTTAAAGAGCTATTTAAAGAGCTAGTGTGAAGCTGTATAGAATTTGTGGTCAGTGTTAAAGCATAAGATTGAATGTAGATCCAGTCTTATATTAAGTCTTCTGTTTACTTTTCAGGCAGTTCCTGTTTGTGGTGATTTTTACTACTTTCTTGTTCATGTGTGTGGATTATGATGTCCTCTTTGCAAATACATTTGTAAATCACACTCACTTTGGCTCAATTGAAAGGAACAAAGTGACTCTTCCTGATGCTATCCTTCCGCAAGATCAGTGCTACCAGAGGTATGCCTTTTTATTTGTATTAAACTGTGTTTATATCATATTAATGCAATGTATGAAATGCCTCAGTTGTGCTGCAAAATCAGGGTAAATATAAGCTTAAGCACCCTTGACACTGTTATGCTGTTTGTGCTAGAGCATTGTCAGTGGTTAGTGGCCATCACAGAAGATCAGGGCGAAGTACTAGCTTGCTAGTACAAGGGTCTAGGGAACTACTGAAGGGGTGGTGAATACTGTACAATGTGGCTGGGCTAATATATGACTTCGGGCAGATAGCCCAGTACCAACCTATGAACCTATAAGTGCAGGAAGGCTGAATAAAGTTTGCGACCTTCTATACATAAAACTATAGGAGAAAAAAACACTTCTAAAATAAAACTGGCAGCCTGGAATTCACTATCACAATGAACCCAAGAACACAACAAACACATTACATTCAATAGAAACTGCTGCACTACCTGGCTGAATGCTTAGACATAGGTTAATCATGCTATACAGAGCAGCATACTTGACTGTAAGTAAAGATATATTTTAATACCAGTGATGTTCGGGTTCATAAACTGTTGTTCAGTTGTATATATAGTATGTAACATGCTATGACTGTACTCTGTGTATAGGTAATGCTACTAACCTGTGTGTGCCCAACAGGAAGCAGTTTATAGCATTATGTACAATTCACTATGTGTATTACCATCACAAGCTCAATCTGTAACCCTGTCTAAACCATACTAAAATTGCATGGAGTGTAGCTGTGTGTTGAATTTTGAAATACAATGTACTCTTTGTGTTATTAGGCCAGAGTCATGACTGAAAATGCTCTCTGTGCCAGTCTGCTTACCTGAATAACAAACTATTCAGTAGGGAAATGAAGCTGCTTCCACCGCCTGCTGTTTTATGTGTGGTAGCAATGTGTCTTACAGTTTTCAAAACTGTAATGCACATAGTGGGTTCTACACCTTATCTCTAACTTTTGTAGTACATAGGAGCAGGTAAAGCTCCATGAACTACAAAAATTGTAGTCATAGCTCTCTGATCATAATTTATGTGTTATGTGTTCATGACTTGGATGTCAAGAAATTCACCTCTTAAATTTCATTCTTGGGGTGAATTTCTTGATATTCATGTCTCAAACACATAACAAGCTGGTCATGGTCCGAGACCCAGTTGTAATCTTGTGTATTGTAAATATGGATCTTTTGCATGGGTAAAATGCTTTTTTTTCCCCTGTAACTCTCAGATGTGCAGATTAATGTTTGATTTTTGTAGTAATGTGACTTTATCCCTTATGTAACTGACATTTCACTGCATTTGGGGGTATTTACCCTGTAGGTGTAGTCTGGATGACAACTACCCTGTGTCATACCACATTTAAAAAAAATGCTAGAACTGTGCAACATTTATTGGGGTACATTATACTTTGGAACTGAAGGGTATTACAATGTTTAACTGCTTTCATAACTTCATCCACATTTTTGGCTAAAGTATGTGTTTTATTTGAAGAAAGGAATAACTTTGTCTTCTGTTGTTGATTGGATAGTTTGGAAAAATTCTCAAAGCCATACTGAAATGGCTTTGTTAGAAAAATATTTTGTAAAATTTACTCTGGAAATTGAGACTACAAAATTAGAGTGTTTGCATTGTTAACTGATGTAAGCAAACAGACAGTTTCATAACTGTGAACTTAAGACGTCTTTGGGTCAAAGGAAAAAGTCATTAAACACCCCGTTTTCAGAACTTCATAGTTAAATTTGAGCTTATGTTTTGGTACATGCTTTTTCACTTGGAGTATGACTTGCTTTGAAAATCATTTTCCAAGTCCAGATATTATTATTGATAACATTATCAACCCCCTTTTTTCCCATTTTCTACATGGGTTCTGGGTGTCATGTTAATTATTGCCATTTCTCTCGATGCAATGCTGCACTCCTGCCATCTTTGACACTCACGCCTGACTGTTGCAGATCTTCTGTCACACAATCCATCCACCTCTTTCCTGGGACACCCTTGTTTCCTCTTACCTTCTCCCTGTCTGTCCCAAAACTTTTTCACCAGAGTATCTTCTGCTTTTCTGCACACACCCAAACTACTGTAATCTGTTCTCTTTGATTTTTTTCTGCAATTGGAGCTACCTTGGCTTCTGTTCTTGTATCCTACTTTCTATGGCTGTCCCTCTCACTGATAAAGAAAAGTTTACTGTTGCACGTTATTAAAGATCAGAGATTAGCTTCAGTTTCTGAACTAGCTTAAACTGGTGGGTCTTAGAACTAAATTTATTTTTTTCCGGTTGAACTTGTTACTAATAGCTCTTTCAGAACATCCCTGAACGTGGTCTTGCAGATATGGATACATTTTATCTTATTCATAGGTTCATAGGTTTATACTAGGCTATCTGCCCTAAGGCATTTATAAGCCTAGCCCAAAGTTTTGTGGCTTACACCACCCCTTATGTTAAAAAATACTGTGCCCATTAGTTTGTTGTGCCTCTGTCCAGCAGTGACACAGAGATGATTCCCGGGGTAAACCTACGATCTCCCATCCACCGGTCAAGATTTCTCTTGAACAGAGCCAGCGAGGTGCTCTGCCTCGCATGGACTGGGATTCTATTCCACAGCATAGGGAGTCTCTGGGTGACAAATCTATCCCTCCAGCATGTCCTATTTATATCCGTGCTAAGGTTTAAGTCGCTTGCTCTAGTGGATCTGGTAGATTTGGATTTTTTGAGGTGGAGCATGTCCATTAATTCCGGGTTGGACATGGCCTTGTATGTCAGGCACAGGTCACCTCTGAGCAGGCGGTATGCGACTGAATAGAGCTGGAGTTTCTTCAGTCTGGCAGCATATGACAGATTTTGGAGTCCCTTTATCCTTTTGGTGAGGAACTTTTGGGGTCTCTCCAGTTGCTGCAGGTGTCGGGTGAGATACATCCCGAATGGGGCATTGTACTCGATCATTGGTCTGATAAGTGAAGAGTACAGGGGAACAATGACCTCACTTGATCTGGATGTGAATCCCTTCATGATCAGGTGGGCAATGTAGAAGGTCTTTCTAACCACTTTAGCAATGTGAGTGTCAAAAGAAAGGCCACTGTCAACCTGGGTCCCCAGGTCCCTGATAACCTCTTCTGTGCTTAATGGATTGCCACCTATATGGTAGCTTGGGGTTACCTTGTTTTTCCCGAAGGGTATGACTATACATTTTTTGGCATTTAACTTCAGGCCATGGCTCTGGCACCAGTTATCAGTTTCTGAGAGACCCCTCTGAAGGATATCTGTGTCTGATGTACTTTCCACTATGGCGCCCAGTTTGCAGTCATCTGCAAACTTTGTCAGCCATAGTCCTCCTATGTTTGCCTGTACTTCTGAGAAATAGATGCAGAACAACAGGGGGCCAAGGACTGAGCCCTGTGGGACCCCACTTGTGACCGGCTTGGAGTCTGACATGGCGCCAGCAACTCTAACCCTGTGGGTTCTGTCCTTTAGCCAGTTTGCAACCCATCTTGTGACATATGGGTTTACATTTAAGCTGGTAAGTTTCTCTATAATACCCGAGTGGGGTATTGTGTCGAAAGCTTTTGCAAGGTCAAGGTAGGCTGTATGGACTGCCTTTCCCTCATCAATGGCCTTGGTGACTGTTTCGAAGAAGTCGGCCAAGTTCAAAAGGCATGATCTGCCCTTGACAAAGCCAAACTGGGTCGGGTCCAATGTCTGCAAGTCCCCTATGTCTTTGTGTATGAGTTCCATTATGATCCTCTCCATAGCTTTGCAGACCAGGCTTGCTAAGCTTATGGGGCGGTAATTTCCAGGGTCCATAGAGGTACCGCCTTTGTGGAGTGGGACCACAGTTGCCGTACGCCACTCCTTGGGCACGTATCCTGTGGTAAGGCTAAGATTAAACAGCTGCCTTATATGCGGGTTTAGTTCCTCGTTGAGTTCGTGTAGCACACAGCCCGGGACACCATCCGGTCCCATTGATGCTGTGTTTTTAGCTTTAGAGAGAGCAGCTTTCACCTGCGCATTAGAGATGTCTGGGAGGCTACACTCCGCTGGGATAGTGATCTCTCCTTTTGGGGAGGAGAGGGGGGGTGAAGTTTGCACTGAACCTGTCTGCCAGTATGTTGGCAATGTCTGTGGGTTCAGTGATTTTTGTATCATTTTGGACTAATTCTGTGCATATCTGGGAGTTTCCACCCAGGTTTCTAACATAGCTGAAGAAGGCCTTATGATTGTCTTTTGAATCTATTGCAATTTTTCTCTCAAATTAGTTCATGACTGTCTAGTCATCATAGAAAATGTGTTACTTTTTATTTATAATTCAGTCATCTATCTTTTTACTTATCTGTTCATTCTTCTAACAATTGGCATGACCAAATAAATTTGCATAGATTATGTTTAGATTGGAGGGAAATTTGGTCTCAGTATATAATTATACTCTCTTTAACAAGTTTTTGCATCAGCAGTTAATATTTCACAATCATGTTATGTACCTTTTAAGCTGATGTTGCTGTTCTTCCATTTGTCCGGTCAGCTTGATCCATTACATTTGTTTTGGATGTGTTCTAAACTCAGGCAAATTTATTCTTTTTTCTGTCTTAAAATATGGCATGTTACATGCTGACACAGGAGCTGGTTTAATTGCATTTTAAATGCACTCATTTTGAACCTAGCCAAAGAATCCAACTTGACTTGTAAAGAAAACTGTGTGTTTGCATTCAGTATGCGTAGGATATCTGCTCGTTTTCTCAAAACAGATTAAAAGCGCAGGGAAAAAAACTAATTGTGAGTTAGAATATCAAAATCTAGATTACACAAACTTTGTACATGCTAAACTGTCTATTAAAATCCACAAAACTCCCAAATAAAGCATTAGATGCCACAAACTGATTGAATGTTGTAAAGTAATATGGACATTTCCTTTTATATGCGGTACATCGCAGAACCAGAACTTACTTGGTATGTTATGAACATTAGGAGAAAATAAACAAAGAAAAAGAAACATATTATGCTAGTCAGTATTATAACCAGCCATCTACTTAAAAATGTTCCTGTTTATCACTTGCCGGAAGTACTGGCTTAATATTCATGCAAACTACCAAACTGTCTTTATGTTTATTCAAATGTAGAGAAAAAAATAGCCATGTGAAGACTGTTGGGCAGGGTTTGGTAATGGGGGGTAGAGGTACTGTTGTAAAACAATGCCCATATAGCTGCCAAATTATGACCCAAGATCTACACCACTGTTGATGTAACGGCTTGGAAGAGGGATACAATGTGAAGCAGTAACCCGGCTTCCTGAAAGACAAGGAGAGCAAAACTCTTTCCTTGTGTCTCTGCACACAGAATGATGGTGGTTGAGAATACTCAGTGGAGTGATCGACTAGAGGGTACCTTTCATAGTCCCATACAGATGTCAGAATACCATCTGTGGGAAAAATGAAATGAAGGGAAAATACTGGTAACACCCTACTAGAAGTAACTCCAGAATGACCTCATGATCTCATATATTACTTCCTCACCCTTGATTATGAGAGCTTGAGTTCACTACTGTTTACTACTTCCTCAGACAGTAAGGGTTTTGGGAGAAGTGCAGCCTTATTAGCTATTTGGGGATGTCCAAGGGTGTAAACACCACCCATCTCCCAGCTGAATGGCTGGAATTCTCTTGTTGCTAGCATATTTCAAGGGAGTGGGCCCTCAAGACCAGTGATGTAACTCAGTAACATTTATATAAAGACTAAGGACTTTTTTCCCTAAGCCTGTCCTGCATTCAACAGGGTTCATTGTCCCAGAGTACTGTGGCCATCTGTGAATGGGCTTCCAAGCCATGCATTTGACTTTAGGCAGTTATTTGACATATGGAGGGACCCTGTATTATGTTAGTGTGGGAGTTCACTGTTCTAGAACATATAATTGTGCAAGTGCCAGACACATTGTAGGCCTTTCCAATTTCTGCTGGTGCCACATTTCCTGACCTTGGGCATAATCCCGTTTCAGACTTGACCCCACTTACGTTAGCTATGAATGAGCTTGCCTTAGCTGGAGCTGTGGTGTGAAGAAGTACCCCCCCCCATGTCCTGGAAAGGGGATTTAGAGGACCTGGAGAAAACTGTCACTGAGATCCATCCCCAAACAGCTTCCTTTTGAATGAGCCCTTCTTTGAAGAACTCTCTCAAGCTTATGAAGCATATTTAGAATAATTTGGGAGACCATTTGAGCCCCTTATCAAGAATGTCATACTTTAAGTCTCTCTGTACCTAGATACTGTTCCCTCCAAAGAAGGCAGGATCGTTTTAAAAGCCCTGGCTGAATGGAGTGTGATCCTGAACTGCCATCCCAGAATGGACTCCTTTATGACCCTCTTTGTCTATGATGCCACAAAAGATTGTTTTCTTGTCATATGACAAGAGTCCAGAGTTTTGTACACAGTGCATAACACAGTATTCTCCTCTGCCACAGTTCAGGCTTCACTCCCTCCAAGGGACTGCGAAAGCAGGCCACCATGAATGCTGCATTTTCTGAGGAAGTTTTATTCAGTCATTCTTCCCTGGATCTGGTCAAAGACCTCCAAAGAAATAAGCAGGCTCTTAGTAGGACTGAAGACCTCTAGGATTTCATCTGCTGCATCATTGTCTTCCAGGTCAAGGTAACCGTTATTGAAGAAGAAGACGCCCTCTTGCAGAAGAAGATTCCCTCATGCATCAGACACTGTGGTTTCACCTGACTCTGACAGTTAATTATTCCATTAAGGTGAATCCTCTTGACAGCTAACAGAGTCCTGAATGCTGGGTAGTGATGCCTTTGCTTTTGGGGAGTTTCAAGCTTGCGCCAGTGTAAAGTACTAATACAGAAAACCATTGGGTTTTCAAGACTCATACATGGCCAATTCTTACAACTCTTAACTCTTTACCTCAAAAGTGCTGTGCTTCTAGAGCAAATGATTTCTCTAGAGCTGTTGAGACAAGCCCAGTTTATATTGTCAGTTATGCTATAAGTGGTATTCCTTGTTCAGAATAAGCCCTGAGTTTTGAACTCATCTCTTCCTAGCTGTGAATCAGAGAGTGCTTCTTCCCGTTGTGGGCTTTAATGGCTTCATTAAATCCAACCAGTTCATTAAGTTCCAGACAGTGACTGATATTTCTGGATATGGCAGATGACTTTTGATATATCAGCATCTGGAATCCACACAGGAATTGCCTTCAGTCTTCTCTGAGTGAAATCACTTTCAATACAAAATGCTGCCTTTTCGTCTGTCACCTGCACATTCAGCATTTTTCAAGGTGATAGTGATTGTGATAGAGGTCTTACAAGAAAAGGAGCTCAGATTGCTTCCCTCCCTGAATGACTGACTCCTGTTGAGCCTTTAGAGAGAGACTTCCTCTTAGCTTCCATGTAGGGGTCACTCCTGTAGTTGTGGTTCTCTGAAGATTAGGAGAAGTCCTCTCTGATTCAGTCTTAGAAGATTTGGATGATCGTCTTCATTCACTCAGAGCTGGACTCATTGTAGTACTGGTGATTCCTATCATTGAGTGGGCCCAGGAGGTCAGGTCATGTCTGTGGCAGCCTTGGAGGGTATGGTGAAATTTCCCAGGCTTCGACCAGTCTTTGTTTTCTGAGGTTGCAAGTTGACATCTTCTAAACAATAATTTTAATGCATTTGTGGATGCAGATGTTGCAATGAACTGTGAGATGTCAGTACCTGCGGTTACCATGCACTCACAGAAAAGCTTCTAGTGTCAGGCCTTTGTTGCTGGACCCTAGAATACTGGATGGTTCCTTCTCTTTACAAGGAAAGTTTTCCCTTCCTGCAGTGGAACTAATCATATGTCGTAATGATGATTGTTTTACTGTCAGGGCTGGGAGTCCACATTGCCTCCTCTGCTATTCAGAGGAAGTGGTTATTACTGGAAAAGTGGCTTTAGGTAAATCAGCTAAAGCTACAATCTGTCCTTCTTACCAAGAAGGCTTTGGAGGGAAGCTGTGCATATTTTCTCTTGATTCAGTCAACTTGCTAGTCCATAATGTGATACCTGCACAAGCAATGTCTCTAGTGGGAGCCAGTGCTGGCCAGGAGATTGTCAACAGACAGAGACTTCTGTCTCAACCATTCAAATCCTTCGTGAGACAAATGCTAGCAGACACACTGAGGTACTCCTCTAGTCCCTGTCCTGGAATTATTGATTTGTGAGTACTCCCTTTTCAAGGTCTTCTGGAAATGGTACATTCCTGGATACTGATCTGTTTACTACATTTGAAGAATGCAGCCATCCACTTCATTGTCTCTGTGTGCAGCAGGGAGTAGAACTGTCTTCTACTTTCAACTTTAGTTTTATTTGATTGCTTATTTCCTAACTACTGCGCATACATTAAAGTGAAGTAAGCAGTATATTATAGTGATATGTGGACAGAAAAATAATACATATTTGTTGGATTTGGATTACCCCTAGTAAGTACACTCTTCAGTATAAAGCTATGCAAATAAGTGATAGTATGGAAAAGAATAAGGAAAATAATTAAAGCTGAAAAAAGCAAGTTACTGATGAAATCCATCCATCCTCAACCCCCTTTTCCCATTTTACACATGGAGTCGGGTGTCACTTCAGCAGTGACAATCATCTTGAGCCAAGGTTTACACTGCCGGGTGGCTACCCCTGCCGTGGTAGTTCATCCATAGCACTCACTCGCACCTACGGCCAATTTAGAATATCCAGTCCACCTGCTGCAGGTCTTTGGAATGTGGGAGTAAACCGAAGCACTTGGTGGAAACCCACATGACTGCAGGGAGGGCATGCAGACTCCACAGAAGGCACCCCAGCCGAGAATCGAACTGGAGAACCTCTTGCTGTGAGGCAACAATGCTAACCACTGCACCACTGCGGCCGCCCAAATTAATGATTAAATGTATGTATGATAAGCTGTTTGTAAACTGGGTTCAGAAATGTAATTTGCACTATAATTATTTAAATGCAGTTATCCAGAGATTCTCTGCCCAGTTTTTAAAATCCACATAACATCCAGTTTTGAAAGAAACTCCCAGGCATAGGTCATTGAAGACCAAGCATCTAAGTTCAGCAACCTTGGCAGTGATGATCAGTGTCTGCTGACCAGGACTGTATATGGTGTCAGTAACATGTTGCTGGTAAAAGTAGAATACCTTTCCAGTCTGCCAAGTCCCAAAAATGTGTACTGCATAAAACTCTGTGGCCACAGTGCAGCAAATGCACCCTGAGGTGAAGACCCGTAAAGCAGGCAAGCACTGTATTATCTCCAAGGTAGTCTAACAACACTGAAAAGATCTTTGCGCATACTATTAATCCATTACCCCTTTAACAAGTACTTACTCAGGCCAAGTGCAGGCCTGCTCACAGGTATAACATAGAACACTGGTGTAGTTAGGACTGAAATAATTCCAAAGTTTAGATTCTTTAATTCTACCTAAGTTCCTAGCCAGGGTGTCAGGAGTGGTTCATAGCATCACAGGCTTTACAAGGTAGCCATGCAGTGAGGCCATTTCTGCCTTGCCAGTACCCACCCTAAGGCTTTGCCTGTCTTTTACAAGGAGAGCCAGCCGAGTCATACTAGGAGGGAATTTGTGAACACCCATTCAGTTGTCCATCTCTAAAGGCAGGCAATGTGCCACACTTCTTAATTTAGAGAGAGAGTTTGTTCCAGAGAAGGACTAGGTGCTGCATGACCAACATTTTCCTCTTCTTAGTCTTATTTATTTGTTGGAGTCGATTTAGGTCTCTGGCCTTAGTTTTAGCTGGGATATTTGATTTATTTAGGTACAAGATTTCTTAGTCTTCTGGATTCTTCATAGCCCTATAAGCTAGGCACACATTGTCCCTAAGGAATCTATATGAAATTGAGTACAGGGGCATAGCCCTCATACTTTCCTAGCAGTTAAAGTCTTTTAACCTCTATTCTTTTTAGCCACAACCCCCCAGGTCTCTCCAATTGATTGACATACTTAGTAAGGTACATTTCAAAGCGGATTTTTTTTTTTAAAAACATCTTTATTAAATTATCACTTAAACGGACACACCTACATCAGTAGCCGTTACATACATTATACATTGCACGTATGTTTTCTTTCTTTATAACAACTGTCATTTATGCAACATTACACAAGCTGTTCATTTCCTGCCTTCCCTTAAAGTCATTCCCTAATCTGGACACTATTTTGTACTGTTCCCACAAATTCTGTTTATTTCTATGTAATTTGTTCTTCTCTTTTCTTAAGATCCAGTTTCTAGTTCTTTTATCTCTTCTACAATATTCAAGATTTCAAATACATTTGGTTTACATTTTGGTAATTACTTTTTTGGCAACCAGTAGAATTAAATTTAATAAGGTCATACTAAGTCTATGCAATTAAGATCCTGTGTCCCACCTCAAAATAATCATTTCCTTCATTACAGACATTTACTCCCCCAGTATTTCTGACGCAGTAAAATATGTTTCTGGTTACCTCTTTCTTCCCCATAACACGTCCAACATTTGCTACCTGCCAGATGAAAAATTATTTCAACTTTGCTTTATCCACATACTTCCAAGAAAAATCCTAAACCTTCTGGACTTTGTTGCTTACTTGGGAACCATACATGTGTCCTCCTAGTATTCCTTTATAATTGTTTTCCAGTCTGTCTTCCCAGTCTTTTGCATTTTTATAGTTATCATGAAGTATTTTATATTCCCTACTAAATATCACCCTTTTCCCAGCAGCTTATGTTCTAGATTGAATCAAAAACTTTGCCAGAAAAGGTATTTCACCTAGGACTCCCATATTCCTTTCTCTTTGCCTATGCTCCTGTCAATCCCATGTAGGGAAGATGGTTTCTAACCTGCAGTCCAAACTTCTTTTAGGCCTCATCCCACTCCAATATTCTTCCACCCCATTTACATGCTCCCAATACTTTGGTTCCTTTGCCTGTTTTCTCAAATAAATTTCAGCCCCCACTTGCCTATTTTCTTTGCCACTCCTTGCAGTCATCCCTATTGGCAAAAATCTCCTTTTTTCATTCCCTTTTTGGTTTAGATGGTCATCATATTGATCACTTCTGCAGTAGCCGTAGCTATATGGGTTATTTTATGCTAAGGATATAATACCCGGCCAGCTTTGAAAGCTTCAGGGCATGTTCAACGTGCCCAAATATTAGTCAGCTTGACCTGACCTGACTAAAGAGACAGGTTTGGGTGCCAAGCCCTTTAGAGATTTCCTGATGCAGAAGAGTATGCTCCTCTGAGGCTTTTGAGGATTGATTGTCATCTTGTGCTGTTCTTTTACAGAACAGATATGTTCCATTTGGGGAAAATCTTTCACTTAAAAAAATGTTATGTTTGCCAACACTTTCCTGTTCAGGAAAGTTATTTTAAAGGTAAGAGTCTGTGTTAGACTGTCATGAGACTGTATTGTATACTTTTAAGCGAGGGTGCTTTTATTTCCTGTCAGTTTAAAATTTGTTTAAAGTATTTAAAAACAAAACCCTTTTTTCCTGTGGAGAAATTGTATTGTTTTACTTTTTTGGGGCTGAATAAGCATTTTCAAGTGTTGTTACTGTGTTTTTAATCTGTGAAAAAAGTGACTTTTAAAAACTTTAAAATGTTACCACTTTTTGCCGCTTGTTTCCCCTTTGAAAGAGGCACCAGTTCAGCTTGACCATAGAACAAAGTGTCCCATGGTCAGTCTATTTTCCAGCCACAAAAAGAATAAGTTAAGCAAACAGCCTTTGCCTCCACAGCAGGTTAGCAATTTGTCCCAGCCACATGTGGGTGACTTCTCTGACCATTAATTGTACCTCACATCACTCATCTTTTACCTCAGATCCGTCTGGTGTAACACCTACAGCCACTATGGACCAGGGTTTAACCACATTTTCTGCAGCTGTTGGGGTCCCCTCAATGGCTAGGGGAGAGACATTCTCATCAATCCTGGGAGAGGGAACTGGAAAGACTTCCCTGTTTTGTCAGAATGTTGTGCCCATCCCAAGGGAAGTTGCTGCAGTGATTAATAACACCATTTGCCAAATTTCTACCTGTCAAAAAGAAACAGAAAACGAAACATGTATTACTCTTTCATAAATTTCTTATTTCAGGAGAAATTACTGGGTCTGGCTCAAGGCTTAATTCAGGCTATTGATACTTCTTATGAACTAGTTTCTGGTAAAAGAAAAAGGGATAACTCTTTTCCTGAAGAGGTTCAAGGTTATGAATCTGGACAGGAAAATGATGAGGGCAGATACAGGATTTTCTCCTCAGATTTCTGATTCAGTCTCAGAGGAGAGCTCAGTTTCTGATTCTCCCTGTTTGGTTTTCTCTTTCTCTGAGTCTGTTTCCAGATTGTGGCAGTGTTTTCAGTGGGAGAACACTGAGGTTTCTTAGTCCCTCAGAAAATAGTATGGTCTATTTGTGACGATGTGAGGTACTGCCAGCTATGCTAGAAGTATGGCAGTTGATTTTGTAACCTATGCCAGCAGAGCTAACTGGAATTTTGTAAAGAATTGTATATCATTTGTTTATCAAACTGATTTGTACACATGCTTTTGTTGAAAAATGTATTTATAAAGCTGCTTAAGAAGTGTAACAGTAGGTCCTGACTGTATTGCAGCTGATTAAGTGTATATGTTTTAACAGCAGATATTAGATGAGAAGAGATTAATCTCAGTCCAGCTAACTTTGAAAAATAGTAAGACATTAAGTTGCTTAATTTTAGGCCATAAAGATTGTATCTTAGAGTTCCGATTGTAGCTAGAGACTAAATGTCTGTGCCAGAGAATGGTTTATTAGCTCCTGTAGGAAGAGTGGAAGTGTTTTATGTTTTATGATTTTATGACTTCCAGATGTTGTAACACATCTTAGCAAAGCTCTATCAGTGTGTATGGTGACATATATGAGCTAAATTCTGGTTCAGTTTCTAGGAATGTGGTAGCACAGGAACCAGAAGTCAGATGACCAGATGTATTTGCTGTCGTTCTGTAATCTATGACAAAAACGATGTTTTAATATCAGATGAGAGAAAAATCTCAGGGCAGGTTGTTTTTGGAACCTGACAGAGAAGAACCCCTCCCCAATACTTCATCTTGCATTGCTGTAGTTAGTGACCAGGGAATAGTAATTATTTATATCACTCAGGAACTTGTAGTGAGATTAGTTAAGTACTGTTTTTCTGTATCTGTTTAAATTTGTTAATCTGTGTTATTTTAGCATTTCCTGTGATTGAAACTCTGGTGTTTACTGTAAATAGATATTTAGTATTTTCATGTTCTTTTCTTATTTATTATTAAATATTTAAACTTTTCATTGTGGCTGGTCTTTTAGAGAACATTTTAATCTCTGAGAGTACTTCTATGTATTTGGTGACAGCTCTGGCCACTCCTGAAAGCCCTACTGTTGGTCAAACTACCATATGTATTAATATTAATTTCACTTGGTATAATTGGATACCCTTGCAAGAGACTTGGAGCAGCTGGCTTTGGAGTGTCTAGTGGTGGTGTAACTACCTTATATAGTCTGGTCAGAAGGGGGCATAGCTAGTAAATGTATTCCAGCCTTTCCCAGAGGTGTGTGTGTGTGTGTGTGTGTGTGTGTGTGTGTGTGTGTGTGTGTGTGTGTGTGTGTGTGTGTGTGTGTGTGTGTGTGTATTAAATCTCAGGACTGTGTGTGTCAGCTGTTTGGAGCAGGGACACAAAGCACTGGTTTCACAGAGGTGCTGGAGAACTTGGCTTGAACACACTGAGGTCTCAATTCTATAGCTAAGCCAGTGGGGAGTCTTACTGGGGACCTGGAGGGAGATGGATAGATAAATCCAGACCCAGGACTTGGTGTGTTCCCTGTGTGCTCTTAAGGGAAGTTGTGCTTGATGCATAGAGCTGCAGCTGGAAATTCTGGGTGTATCCATTTTTGTTCTAAGTGAACGTCCCTCTCCAGTGCCAGTGGTGAGGATTAATGCTCCTTGATTAATGGCCCAGAGAGGGGATGTCACACTGTTACAGAAGGAATTTCCAGAACCTTCACCTATTCCTCTGAGTCTGCCAGCTTTGGAAGATGTGTGTCACTGTCTGCAGTTTTCCTAATAGTCATACAGCTGTCCCTAAAAAAGCATATAGGAGGTATAAAGTTCCACAATTATACACTTTTCCTAAACCTGACCCAGCAGCTATGAGGTTTGTTAATCCTGCGCTTCTAAACAGTTATTTATTTCCAATTGTACTCTTTTTGATAAGGATGGGAAAATTATTAATAAGTGAAGGAGAAAAGTGTATGCTTCTGCAACTTTGATTTTCAGAATTTTGAGCTGTCAGAATCATGTGTTAAAGTTTGTTTTAGTTGTGAAATTATAAGGAATGTTTTGTCTGCAGTTTCTTCATGTAAGAAAAAAAATCTGCCTTAAATAATTTAGTTTCTTCTGTTGTACAAGTCGCTACTCTTTGTTTACAGTGTGTGCATGACTCCATTGATACTTCTTACAGGGCTGTTGCCACTGGTACTCTTCTGAGGAGGTTTGCCTGGCTACTTTCTTGGAACCTCCAAGATATTAAAATGAGATTCTAAATTCTCCTTTGGATAGTGATTTAGTTTCTTTGCTGCAGAGGTGATCAAAAGGTGTAATGAAAGGGATAAGTTGATGCAGGGAATCTCTTAAGGTTTTTCTGCTTGCCTTTTCCAAATTTGGCAAAAAAAAATCTCAACAAAAGGCAGGACAGTTCAAAAAGTCAGAAAGGCTGTTTTAGGGACCTAAATTTCCACTCTCACCTGACCCTGACAACCCCTTTTCCCTTCCGGAAAGTCTGAATTTCCATTTTAGACAAATGGGTTCTAAAGGTCACTCATCAAGTTTACAGATGTCAGTGTGTGGAAATTCCTCCTTTCCAGGGGGTGATCCCTCATCCACTAGACCAGAGTTTTATTTCTACCAGTCCTTCATCACATGCTTTCCCAGAGGGATTGGAACCAGTCCCAGGAGTTCACCCATGTTAGTATTAACCAGGTCAAGGATGTTGCTTCCTCTAGTGGGGGGGGTCAAAATGAGCTGGTCTGTGGCATTGGAATTGATGAATTACAGGAAGCGTTGGGCCAGTGTATTGGTGCTTAAGTAGTTTTCCCAGTTGATGGAGGGGTAGTTGAAGTCTCTGAGTATGAGAGCATTGGGTTGGACCTTGATAGATTCCAGGGTGCTTAGGAACATGGGGTGAGAGTCTAGGGACATGGTTGGGGGCATATAGCAGGCTATGACCTGGATCGTCATCTTACCCAGTGTTAGTTGTACCTAAAGTATCTCACATGTGTTATACTGGGCTACTAGTCTGGAGGTGTGCATATCCTTTACGAATATGGAGACACCACTGCCTGTGGAGCTTCGGTCCATGTTAGTTGGGATATTTAGGAGACACCCTAATGTTTATGGATATCAGTTGGGTACGACAACCCTGTGTTTCCAGAAGTCAAATATTCCTCTTATGCTGTGCTGATGATGCCATAAGAAAGCAGAAACATGCATGTCCACAGCTAGAGGGTTTGGCTTTATTGGCCTGAAATTGTCCATAAATTGACTCAAAAGTAAAAGAAAAAGTCATGGACATTCAGAATTGCCATTTAGCTGAAACACCTGATATCCTTAAAGGGTAATTTGCATATATCCCATGTTGCCTCTGATACAAGAGGTTTAAGGTATCACACAATGGAAAGTCTAGCTTTGCTAGATTTTTCTTTTTGTGTTTTTTTAACCAGTTGGTTTTCCTGTGTGACCTTTTACTCATTGTTTTAGTCATTCAAATTTCTTGGTAACGCTAGAATTAAGAGATGCTTAGTATCGCATTCCTAGTCATCCAGACGTTAGGTGTTTTCTTAGATCACATTATTAGTTCTCTGCTGTACCCTTTGGACTATCCACTGCACCAAGAGTGTTCACAAAATGTCTAGCTCCGTTTATAGCTCATTGCAGTTTACAGGGTATTCGCATTTTTTTTTCATATTTAGATCATGTATCTTTGCAGAGTCTTTTATAAACAGTCAGGAATCACTTGGGTGAGATATCTCTTGCACAGGATGGGACTCCAAGAGAACATTTAGAAGTCTGTTTTCACTCCTTGGCACAAAATTGTGTTCCTGGGTTGTCAGACACATCAGTTCAAAGAGCTTTTCTACAATAGGAAAAAAACAGAGCTTTATCTAGATCTATTTATAAGGGTTTCCTGTCAGACTTTGGTCACTGCGAAGGAATACCTCAAGATTTTGGGTCTCTTAGTGTCTATGATTCTCATGATATTCCTGACAAGACTTCAAATGAGAAGGTGCAGTGGTATCTGAAGTCTCTTTGGTTCCAACATCAATATCCGTAATCCTTTCAAATCCCAGCTCTGGGGTTTGTCAGAATGGAAATCACTTGGTGGAGACAGCAAATATCCTTAAGTCAAGGGCTCCTCTTCTCCCTTCCTATTCCAAAGCAGTTACTTGCCGCATGCATTTCAGACTTTGGGGAACAGTTTCAGGAGGTATAAAAGTATAAGATGTGTGGGGCAACAAGAACAAGTATAGACACATAAATATAAAAGAGATGTTTTCCTTGCCCAATGCAGTGAACTCTCTGTATCAGCTTTGGTCCCCAGGACTACTTCAAGTTGTCACAGACAATACCACAGTCATGTATACATCAACAGAGCTGGGTCTTACCACCTTCGCAGGCTAGCCATGTTAGCTTGGCGTATGGCTTCACAGCACAGTCTCATTCGACAGGCATCCTGCATTCCATCAGAGCAAAATTGTCTGGCAGACAAGGACAGAGCGTCATGAATGAAAACTAGATCTGGGGGTATTTCAAGATTTGATCCATCTGTGGGGAGTTCCTCAGGTTGACCTGTTTATCTCCTCTCTGAACAGCCAGCTGTCAAGATTCTGCTCCAACACCACTTACAAGAAGTGCCTGTAAGACAGATTCCTTTTCTTTTCCTTGGACGGGAATGTTCCTGTATGCTTTTCCACCCTTTCCACTGGTATTCAGTGTACTTCTGAAGATTCAGAAGAAATGCCCCAAGATCATTGTGGTGACTCCCTTCTGGCCCAGGCAACAGTTGTTATCATTCTTTTGGAAATGGACAGGGCAATTTGCCACAAGCGTCCTCACAGAATGGATCTACTCACACAAAATCAGTGTGTTTAATACATCCTAACCCTGCCTGGATCGTAGGGTCTTGATTCCCTTTAGGCACCTTTTTTGAGACATGCAGCAGGTACTAATAGAAGTAAGAAAGACTTTTACTGGAAAATCATATATTAGCAAATGAAAAAAGCTTTCTAGTTGGTGCCAGCAACATAACCAGCAACCATTCAGGACTAGTTGTTCTCTGGTTTACAACATTTGTGTGATTTATTATCCAGTGGCCTTTCTTGCTCTTCCATCAAGGTTCATTTAGCAATCATTTTGGCATGTCTTGTAAAACAAAACCATGCAGATGACATTGCCAGTGTATTTGACCAAAAACAACTTTGAAAAACAATTCACTGGGTCTACACCATAAGCTCCATACCTCCACAGGAATAACAGGACCAAAAGTCTTATGAACGCACTTTATTCCAAACACAAAGAAAGTTAAGTGCATTCATCTCCCTCACCAAAACAGATACTTCTTCAGAACTAAGTTATTATTCCCATAAGTACCTGTTATATGATATATGTCATTTACGTTCTTGTTAATTAATTAGACAATTTACAAATTAAAAATTCTATAATTAAAGTGATCTACACTGCTCCATAAACTGACAACTTAAAACATTTATGTTAAAAGTATAAAATGTTGAAGCTTTGAGAAAAATGTTACATTACCTCCAGAGCTCTCTTTTTAAAAAAAACTGGAGCCAAAGAAATGCTCTCATTAATACCTGGTGGTGCGTGTTATCCAAAAAAGTTCTCAACTCCAACCGGAGCTCCCACCACCCGCCTTGAGCATTTAATGGAACTTGTTTTAAGATCCCAATTTTAAATCTAGTGAAGTCCTGACACTGTAAGGAGTATTTACACAGTGAATTATGCACATTACGCCTTGATATTGTGTACAGATGTTTGTAGATCCTTGTTCTAAGTTTTCTTTCTTTCTTACCTATGTAATAACTGCCACAAGTTTGGCAGATTGAAATGTAAACTGTACCCTTGGTGTAGCAATTTCCTTTGTGCAAATTAACCTTGTATCCATTTTTCTTTAACACTGTATTATTAGATTCAAGTATGTAAGGGCATTGCCTGCATTTCCCACATGTGGTAGTACCTTTATCTATTTTGACAGGTCATTCAGATATTGATTTTAAAGTCCTCCCCATCTTGTAAACAAGGTTCGGCTCATTCCCTAGAATTTTTAGGACATCAAAATTTCCCTTAAAAATTGTCCAATTTCTAGATATAATTTCCCTTACTTGGTTCATAGGTTCATAGGTTGGTACTAGGCTATCAGCCCTAGGGCCTATACAAGCCTAGCCATAACAATTCCCTGGCTATTTCTTCCCACATTATTTACTTTCCTGGACCCCTGTCTAGCAGGGCGACTGACGTGATCCCTGGGGTGAATTTCCTTTCTCCCATCCAATCGTCAAGGTTCCTCTTGAAGAGGTCCAAAGAGGCACTCTGCTTGACATGTATGGGCAATCTATTCCAGAGTCTGGGGAGTCTCTGGGTCAGGAACCTATCCCTCCAGCATGTTTTGTTTATTGTGATGACAAGGTTTAGATCCCTGGAGCGTGTAGCTCTGAGGGATTGGGATTTCTTTAAGTGTAGCATGTCCAACAGCTCTGGGTTTGACATGGCCTTGTATGTTAAGCAGAGATCGCCTCTGAGTAGACTATATGCGACAGAGTATAGCTGGAGTTTTTTAAGGCGGTCAGCGTAGGGCATCTGCTTTAGGCCTGTGATTCTTTTAGTGAGGTATTTCCAGTTGTTGCAGATGTCTTGAGAGGTACATACCAAATGGGGCGTTGTATTCTATAATGGGTCTAATGAGGGATGAGTACAGTGGGACAATGACCTGCTTTTTTCTGGATGAAAAGCCCTTCGTGATGAGGTGTGCCACATAGAAGGATTTCCTGACGTTTGTGGCGATGTGGTTATCGAAGGTGAGACCACTGTCCACCTGTGTCCCTAAGTCTCTTATCACACTTTCTGTGTTTAGTGTACTGCCACCTATATGGTAATTCATGGATACATGTTTTTTCCCAAAGGGGATAACAATACATTTCTTGGCATTGAGCTTGAGCCCATGGCTCTGGCACCAAGCATCTGTTTCTGTAAGGCCCTTTTGTAGAGTATCCACATAATTTGGGGATTCAATAATGGCTCCCAGTTTGCAGTCATCTGCAAACTTTGTTAGCCAGTGTCCCTTAGTGTTGACCTGTACTTCAGAGAAGTAGATGCCAAACAAGAGCGGCCCCAGGACTGAACCCTGAGGTACTCCACTTGTCACTTGTCTGGAGCTGGATTTGGAGTCGGCTACTTTTACAGTGTGGGTTCAATCAGTAAGCCATTTAGCAACCCATTGGGTGACATAGGGATTAATGCCCAACTTAGTAAGTTTATCTATGATTCCAGAGTGAGGGATGGTGTCAAAGGCCTTGGCAAGGTCTAGATAGGCTGTGTGGACCACCTTACCCTTGTCCATGGCTCTGGAGACTGATTCAAAGAAGTCAGTCAGGTTCAGGAGACAAGATCGGCCCTTCACAAACCCAAACTGGGTGGGGTCCAGTGTTTGAAGGTTGCCAATGTCTTTGTTTATAAGTTCCATGATAATACGCTCCATGGCCTTGCAGATAAGGCTTGTCAGACTGATGGGACGGTAGTTTCCGGGATCCAAGGTGGATCCCCCCTTGTGGATTGGGATAACTGTAGCTCTGCGCCACTCAGTGGGCATGAAACCTGAGGTGAGGATTACTTTAATTATATAATTTTTAATTTGTAAATTGTCTATTTAAATAACTAAAATGTAAATGAAACATATTATATAAGAGGTGCTTATGGGAATAATAATTTAGTTCTGAAGAAGTCTCTGTTTTGGTGAGGAAGACGAAAGTGCTTAACTTTCTTTGTGTGTGGAATAAAGTGTGTTCATAAGAATTTTGGTGCTGTTATTCCTGTGGAGGTATGGAGCTTATGGTGTGGACCCAGTGAATTGCTTTTCTAAGTTGATTTCAGCATGTCTGCCCATGGAGTCTCCTCCTTCAGTGCATTCTCATAAAAATGTTTTTGAAATAGGTTTTGCATAAGAAGCCTCTCAAGAAAACCAGTGGACCGTATTTGGGATCTTAATTCTGTTACAGAAGCTAGAATGTGCTCTGTTTGAACTAGCTAAACTGGCTGACTTGAGGATTTTTACGCAGAAAACTGTTTTACTGATGGCTCTGACGTCTGCAAGAAGAGTGTCTGAGCTGCAAGCTTTTATGGTGAGTGATCGTGAGTCAGCCCTATCTCATTCTTCACAGGAAAGGTTTTCTATGAAAATTAATCCTCCTTTTATGCCTAAAATGGTGTCTGCGTTTACTTTAACCCAAACTATCCATCTCCTCATATTCTTTCCTGAACCTAAAAATGAGGAAAGAAAGGCTACTTCATACCTTGGATTTCTACAGGCAACTCAGGTACTATAGTGACAGAACTAGATCTTTCAGATTTTTGGATCACTTGATCATTTCTCTTGAAGGTAAGAACCTGTATCAAACCAAACTATTTGTAAGTGGTTGTCTAATGCCTATTACCTTTTATTGTATTCACCACAACAAAAATATTCCATGCAGGATCAAGGCCTGATCAAGGTAAGGGCCTTGTTTTGTATATGGATTTTTGGAAAGGGTTGGGTTTTAGAAGTATTCTAGAAACTGCAACTTGGTCCTCTGTACATAGTTTTACAAAGCACTATAAGCTTGATTCCTTTTCTAGGTCTAAATCAGACTTTGTTAGGTCCATTCTGTAGGGGCTCCTGGACTCTTCTTCTTCCACTTCCCAAATGTAGTAAGTTAGGGTAATCTACCCATATAGCTAAGGCTACTTTAGTAGTAAACTTAACAGAAGCTATTTGTATGATCAGTGTTGTAGTGGACACTCCTTCCCTCCATCCACTTTGTTTATCCCATGGTATAAATTCTTATTTTTTGTTGTTCCTGGCATTTTCCTTTCATCAGCGCTCAGCTTCCCTCTATCTCTTGACTTAAACCTCTGAAGGTTTTGGCACCCAAACATGTATTTTTAAATCAACTCAGCTTGAGCTAATTGACTGACTGGGTGCATGGAGGGTGCCCTGAAGCTTTTGAAGCTGGCCAACTGATATGTCTTTGGTAGGAATTAACCCATATAACTAAGGTTATTTCAGCAATGATCATTCCAACATCTAGTGTTATGGTATGTTTGCTTACATAGCTGTACATTCTTAAAATCCTTTCTATAACATTATGTTGTTCTTCACAAGATCTGCATCCAAAATTCAGCTCTCCACTTATTTTTTGACCCCCCCCACTTCATCATCTTCATTATCCCTTTCCTCTTTGAATTATAATCTTCTGTTTGTGCCATGTGCACGAGCCTTAGCTGTGTAGCTCAGAAGTATCCCATTAATTAACTTAGTCCTAAACCACCTTGTTCTATTGGTAGGATCAGCTTACCTCACTAAACTCTTACTCTTTTCCCCTCCCCAATAAATTCCTTTACTTCGACAATGTCTCCTCTGGTTAATATAAATATGCCTGGCCTGTATATAAAAAACTAAAGGGACCAAAATCATTTTCTCTACTTATATCTTACTACCTATATTCATAAACAAGAGTTCTAGTCTATCAGTTTTTACACTGTCTTAGTCTCTTCCCTCATATCCTTAGCCTTTTTCAGTCCATGCCCTGAATACTTCATCTTATCATGTCCCCATAAATTATGATACTGCTGGACCAGTTCATGTAGTACATAATTTATAGCTATAGCTTTTATTTTGTTTTCATTAATTTTATATCTTGAAAACAATTGAAACTGCTTCCAAATGTCCCACAACATAAAAATGTCCTTTCCTGGATTAATCAAGTGCAAAATAATATCATATGCAAATAAAGCCAATTTTTCTTGATTACCATACCAATTATATCCTTGAATTTTTGAGTCCCTTATTTTCTTTATCAGTGACTCTAAATATAAAACAAATAAAGGGGAAAGAGGACACCCCCGACGGTTCATCTGTTCAGATGCAACTTATCAGAGAGGAACTGAACCTTCCCACTTAAATTCTTGCCTCTGATGTTCTATAAGTCCTCGTAATTAATGTTGTGTCAGGGAGTGCTAATGCTTTCATTGCCCTACTCATAAAATCCCAGCGTAGTTTGTCAAATGCCTTCTGTGCATCAAGACCCAAACAACAGTGGTATTTTTGTACATTTTGCGTCCCTCTGGATCATTATTATTTTATTAATGTCGGATGTTTGTCTCCCCTCCAGAAAACCACAGTGACCCATATCTAGCAATGTTGTCGATACCTTTGCCATTCATTTTGCTAGTATAGATATAAACACTTTTATAATCATGGCTTAAAATTGAAGTGGGTCTGTATGAAGCTGGGTCTTATGTTTTGTTTTTTTTTTTTTTTTGTTTTTTAAACCTTTTTGGGTAATGCAGCCACCACTGCTTTCTTCCAAGATGATAGTGCTTCCCCTCCTTTTAAAATACTATTAAAATCTTCCAGACCTTTATCACTTCCTTCCTAACTTTCAAATGTCTACGTGAATACCATCTGTGCCTAGAGACTTCCCTGCTGACTAATTATACATCACCATTTTTATCTCATCTCCTGTCTTGACTATTTTTTAATCTCATAGGTAAGTACTAGGTTAGCCGCACTTGCAGGCCGTTTTAAGCCTAACCAGTTTCCCTTTTGTGCTTAACCTATTCCATTTGGTTGTAGATTGGCCTTACCCATCCCGTGGTTGATAATTATACATTACCCCTAATAAGAATAACTGGGATCTTACCATGGATAATGTGAGGGGACCTGTGCATGAGATAAAACATTTAGGAGGTACATCTGTCGATCAGTAGTTGATCTTCCTCTAAACTTGACATACTTAAGTCTTGCAAAAATACTTCCATTTGTGCTCTTTCTTGGTTTCTACATTCCTCTGCTTTATACAAATTAAACTGCTATAGGATCTGTGGATATTTTTCTTGTTATAGCCACCCTAAATTTGGCGACAGTCCTTTCTAATTTCTGTTGCTTGTGTTATTGTGCTAAAAAGTTTTTGCACTCTGTAGTTTTTATCAGTAAATAGTTGCTTAGCAACAATGTTTCTAAACCCATGCATGTTATCCAGGTACTCCCTTATTTTCTGTTTAGCACACTATAGTTGTTCCTCTTCTTCTTTGAGATTCCCCTTATTCTGCGGTACTTTCATTTTTGTCGGCCCATCTAAATAATTCTTATTACTGCTTAACTGTATCTTTGTCTTTTATTTCTACTCAATTTTCAGTTCTTGTTTTCGTTTTGTCCCACTTACTAGCTATCCCTTCTGAAGAAATGTATATCTCCTGTATTAATTGTCACTTAATTTCCACTACCCATTCATTGCATTCCTCTTTTTTAACAGGTAGGTAGGAAAGTGCCCATGTCCCGTTTTTACTTCATTACTATGCATTTTTAGTTTTTATTAGTGCATGATTTGAAATAGTTATTGGATATGTACCAAAGTTTTCAATTAAATGCACATGCTCCTGTGAAATATAAATTCTGCCCAGTCTAGCCCAGTTATACTTTGAGAAATATGTAAATTCTGTCCGGATTCCTACTACTGAATTTATGTCTTCCATACCAGATATTTTCATGAATTTCCTCAAAAATGTACTCTCTTTTGTTATATTTCCCTTATTGGTCCTACTGATACATCCTCATTATTGCAAATCAAATTCCAGTCCCCACCTACAAGTAACATTCCCTGCAAAAAGCTGTTTAAGCTCCATAATAGCAGTTTTTGGTGGAATATAGTTAAATGTAAGAGTAATCCTCCTCACTTACCAATAGTCCGTTACTACCACAAATTTACTGTTATTGTGTTTCTTTCCTCTTCTGTCACTGTTAGTGCCCCTGTAGAAATCAGTATTATTATTGTCCTTTTCCTTTGTTCCTGATTTTCTGCTTAATATCCATCCTGAAATTCTTTGTCAAGTTAATATGCTCATTTCTTTCCATTTGTGTCTCCTGCATCATTGCTATTTGCACTCTGCATTTCATAATATAATTCAGTACTCTTCTCATTTTTGTCTGTACCCTTAAAGCCATTTACATTCCAAGATAGTATGCAGAGTAGCCGTTATGTTACATTGTTCCCACCTGTTCCAGATGACCATTTTTTTAATGTGTATTTTCAACTTTTGTCTTACATTTAAACATTGTTTGGCTGGCCGATCTTTTCTGCAGTTGTTTTTTCACATTTCCATTTGAACCTGTTGGACATATTTCAAGACTGTTAGCTTTAATGAAAACCCTCACACAAGAAAACTAAATACAGTTTAAAGATAACCATATCCTTTAGTAACTTAGAACACACAAAACTATGTACATTTTCAACAAATGAAGTTAAACCCTCCAGACAGGAAAAAGTGCCCCAAATTGACAGCTGTACTTGTAGGCATTACCTAATCTAAAATTGAGGTTATCCCTGCTGAAAGTGTATGTTACAGTCTGTGTTTCCAGTTACACTGTTTACTGTCTGTTCTTTTCTTAGCTGCATTCCTCTCCCAAATGTGAAAAACAGCACACACATGCTTTCAGAGAACATTAACTTTTTAGCTGTGAGAAAATGCACTGTTCTTTTAAACAGAACTATTAAAGTTGCTGGGGAAGATACTGTTACTCGCTTGACATAATTTCCAACTTTTTTTAACTGAACTACTTGCTATTGTACCTCTACATTTTGCATTTCTCTCAACAAAGGAAGTTCAGAACTCTAAAGATTAATTGCTTGCATCTGCAGACAGCAAAAAAAAAAAAAAAAAATTGCAATCTTTGTAAATTTTGCTTAGAACACAAAGTACAAAATTCCGTGGACCAGCTGGGCTGCAGACTATGTTTCCCACTAAGAATATTTTGCTAATGCAAAAATAAGCTGACATTTTGCAAGTAAGAAGTCAAGAAATATAGTATTTTTCTTTGTTTTGTTTTGTTTTAAAAGTCTATTTGCTTGCAGAAAAAATAGTTTCAGCCAAGGACATTAATCTAGACAACTACCTTTGTAAAAAAGAAGGGAAATGATCTTAGTTCTAAATATAATATAATCAGTACACTTTTGCAACCTACAACAGAATCCCAAAATTACAGCACTATATTTACTTAAAACTTTTTTTCAGTAATAATTTTCTGTTTATTTATTTGCAGTATGCAATTTAAACTAAAAAAATAAATACAGAGAATAATGTGAGCAAACGAAAAGCAATAGAATACAAAAATGCACTATATACAAGTTTGTAGATAAAACTGCAGCATGCCTTGTGTATGTGTGTGTGTATGTATATATGTGTGTGTGTGTGTGTATGTATGTGTGTGTGTGTGTGTGTATATATATATATATATATATATATATATATATATATATATATATATATATATATATATATATATATATATACATACATACATACACACACACACATACATACATAGGTCCCATTTAGAAAGTCTTAGAACTTCGAATTTCATATAGGTTCATAGGTGTGTACTAGGCTAATGGCCCTGGAGCCTTTACAAGCCTATCCCATAGGATTACCCTGGCATAATGCTACTCAACCTTAGTTCCCAGTGCCTCTGTCGAGTAAAGCCACTGGAGTGATCCCTGGGGTGAATTTTCTATTTCCCATCCACTCATCAAGATTTCTCTTGAAGAGGGCCAGTGAGGTGCTCTGCTTGACTTGTATGGGAAGTCTCTTCCATAGCATGGGCAGTCTGTGGGTTATGAACCTATCCCTCCAGCATGTTCTGTTGATTGTGGTAATGAGGTTGAGGTCTTTGGAATGTGTGGTGTGGAGGGATAAAAATGGCCGACACCATATAATCGAAGTTTTAAGACTTTGAACATTCTAAATGGAGATCTCCATACAGCGTGGAATGGGACATTTTTCCCTTTTCTTTGCTATAGTGCATTCTCAGAGTTGGTATATTTAAGTAGCGGGGGTATGGGGGGTGCAGGGGGCTTGCTGTTTTACAGAAACATCCAGGATTTTTTTTGTTTCGTTTTTGTGTTATTTTTAGGTGTTTGAAGTCTTAAAACTTCAATCATATGGTGTTGGCCATATGAAATTCAAAGTTCTAAGACTTCGACCATCGAAATGGGACCCATATATATATATATATATATATATATATATATTATATGTGTGTGTATATATATATATATATATATATATATATATATATATATATATATATATATATATATATATATATATATATATATATATATATATATATATATATATTTATATATATATATATATATATATATATATATATATATATATATATATATATATATAAATATATATATATATATATATATATATATATATATATATCATAGGAGAAAAAGGCAACTGTATAATGAATCAGCTATATCAAATAATACTTTTCTTCATTTGATATATATATATTTCTTATTTATGTCAGGATCTTATATAAAATAGTTTTTTATATATTTATTTTTCAGTGGTGTATTATACTATTAATATATTGTGAGAATTCTTGAAAATTTTTCAACCTTAGATTTTTTACTGTGTTTTTAGAATTGTGTCTTTAAGTTTTTTATTAACAGTTAACTTGTTTAATTGATGTGTGCATAAATTGATTTTTTTCAGTGGCATTTCTTTTTTCTGAAGACGTCTGAGGGTTACTTGGATGAAAACGTGTGTATTGACTATTGTTGTGGCGTTAAATAAATCAATCTATTTACCAGCAGCTAGTTTTGAGCCTCTCGTGTCCGGTATTTTGGATTGTTGGTTTATTTGCTCTGGACTGTGACTCTTTTTGTGAAGCGTTGGAATATTTTCTCCCGGCAGTATTTACTTAAACTTGCTTCTGTCCAGCCTTTCTTATCTTGTTATAGTGGAAAGCCTACTATGTCTTACAATTAAGAAAAACACTTAAATATCTTTAATGTATATAACAGTCATTGAAAAGACCCCCCCATTTAAAATATGCTTGACTGTACCCTGTAACAAAACTGCTTTACAATATAACATGCATTTTATGTCTTGTGAAATATTTTATACAAATACTGATAAGAACAAAAAATGTTTTTCTTGCAATTGCTTCTTTTTTCCCCTTATTGGTCTTGGAAGAAATAGCCAGGGAATTGTTATGGCTAGGCTTGTATAGGCCCTAGGGCTGATAGCCTAGTACCAACCTATGAACCTATAATGACACAAAGTGGTGTATATGCTTTACAGTTCACCCACAAGTTTAACAGTCAACAAAATTCCAGTCTTTTTCTACCACTTTTTCTTGCAAAGCTATATTTCATAAATGTGATTGATGCTTTTTAGTCTCCATTTTATTTACTAATTTCAGTTTTGTTGGTATTTTTCCTGATCATCTTTGGCTGCCAACACCACACTCTGGTACAAGTACAAGGTACTCTTGATTCTTCTAGTCAACTCCTGTGTTTTTTTTTCTGTTACTCAAGCATTTTTCTATGGAATATTGAAAATGTTTCACTTTCAAAGTCTCTCTGTAAGCTTTATTGTCAGAAAATGAAAAGCAGGAGCCCATTCTGCCTGCTGGCTCTCTTTTTGTTGGATAAACATTTTTCCCCTCCTTAGCCTGTTCTGCATCCAAAAATGTCTTTGATTCCTCAGTGAATTCTGAAAATAGCTGGGTGCAGCATCTTGAATCTCACACCTCACTTTCAGCATTCCCTTTTTACTTGGATAAATTTGCTTTTCTTCTGGCTGTTGTGCATTAAGTAATCATTTTCCACAAACACTCTACTGTCTCCGATTTTTAATACTATTTATTTCTGCCACATTTTTGACAGGGTCATCTCTTTATACTAGTATAATTGCATCTTTGTTAGTATAGATATGGGTGCTTTCTAACTATGCTATTTTTTTAAACAGTCATGTTGAGAATCTTCATACTCAGCCAGTCTTTATTTCAACCTCTGATTTTTGCAGTTTTATCAGTTCATCTGTATAGCTTAAAGCTTCTTTTTTCAGCCTTTTGTTATTTGAGTTGATATATTCCTTCTGTGTGTCCATCCATTAGAATCACCTCTGAGTAACATTTGATCTTTTTCCCCAAAGTTACTGGAGACCATCAGCTGTACCATAATTGAAGCTTGAACTGCTTTTTGCAGTTCCACAGATTATTAAATGATTTGCACTATTTACTAATTCATGGATTTATAAAGGATTTGCACCATACATTTTATTTGGAGTTTGTTTCTGCTTGAATGTGCTTAGCTTTTTGATGTTTCCTTCCTTACTTGTAGGATCTCAGAACTTTATCACATTATGTAGTCCTTCACAAAAACTTGGAGCCTATTACGACAACCCACATTATCTCATAAATGTGGTGTCACCATTGTGCTTAAACTAGTCCATAAATATCCTTATTTTATTTACAGGGGCAGAGAACAGGTATCTCTTTTAAACCCCTGGGATCCAGTGTGAAATCATGATGTCCTTCTATATCATTTGCATTATTCTATACAGAAGGGATTTCCAGCTCAGGGCAACCTGATGCTCGGCCAGTATACCAAAGCCTAATGATCTTGTATGTGCTGTAGGTCACACCTATGCTCAATGCACAGAGCGTAAGGTATAAAAGGGACGCATGGATGCAGCTACCAAGAATGTCTTTTGCCGCCAATTCAAATGCCATTTTTGCTAGTTAGTCTGAATGCCTTGTTGCTGTGTTGAATACCTCACTACCAGGTAAGTTCTCTTTTGGGGTTGTTTTTATTTCTTTCCTTGGACTTGTATTTTATTTTGCTACTTAGAGAGTTCGTGTCATCCAGGGAGGGAAAATATAAGTGTGGGAGGCAGATTCCCTGTAAGAATCGTCACAAACAATGTTTTTTTATGTTTGAATACTTTTAATAACCATACCTATTGTAGTATCTATAAGGCAGTCGGAAGTCATTTGTTGTCCCTGGCCATTTATGCACTTAGAAGCCATTTGTCTTCCCTGGCCATTTATCTTGAAAACCAACAGCTTAAACAGTTAACCCAGGGTACCATGGCAAAATCCTTTAACCCCGAGATACTCCTGCTAGGCAAGAAGTTGTTCAAGAAGTCTCGCCTGCAGTCTTTTACTGTACAGCCTCCACCGGATGTCCCTTTAGAAGCAGGTAATAGCACTGTAGGTTGTTTGACGTCTACTTTGGATTCCTCTGGTATGACCCCATCAGAAGCCAGCATTGATACATCTTTTTGCATATCCTCTGAGGCTTTGCAGACTTTTGCTCTTGCCGTCAAAGGGGAACCATGGCTGAATACCTCAGAGGGTGCTAGAGGGATTCTGCAGATATTTGTCAGGGAGGAGGTCTGGGTTCTCTTATCAAAGCTCACCAAGGGTTGGAACCTCTGGTATTTGTTAGGGCTGGTGTCCCTGACAAGAAAAGACAAAACATGAAGCATGTTTCTGTCTGTCCTAAGGATCCTCAAATGGAATGGCAAGAGTTTACTCAAAACTTGTTTTCTGGCTTGATAGCCCTGAAGCCTCCTCAAGGGGTTTGAATACCTGCATCTCCTTAAACCTCTACCCCTTCTAAATGGTTTAGGGAACCAAATTCCTCGGATGAGGATTCATTGGCTGATGAGGGGTCTTTGTCATAGTCTTCACAGATGCCTTCAGCTTTGGCTTATGGTTCTGATGAAGAAAAGTCCGTTAGCCTTGAGTCTCCTTTTGAGGAATTATCCTTTAGGGACACAGTAGTTAGGATGGTGGAATACTTTTAAGTGGGATTCTTCTCAAGTGTCTGATATTCAGTGAAGATATTATGAGGTGGATACTTTTAAACCATTGGCAGGTCCTGCTCTGTTGGCTGCCTTGTTAGACATTTTCAGTGATGCTTCCAAGTCTCCTGATTCTCAGCCTCCTGCTCCCAAGAAACCTGATAGGTGCTGTGAGGTTCCTGAGGATTGTCAATTTTCATTTAAATGTTCTGCTGATCCTGTTTTGGTGTCAGTCTCTTCTGACAAACCTTCTAAGATGATGTCCTCTTCCAAACTTTTGCCTTCTGATAAGGATTGTAGGACAGTGGGGAGGATTGATAAGAACGTTTGCACTGCTTCTGCTTTAGCATTTAAAGCTGTTAATTACCAGACCCACATTACCAGGTGTGCCCTGGCCTTGATTGCTCAGGCTTGTTGGGTTATTTCTGACTTCCCTGATTCTGAAGGTAAATCCTCTGCCTTATCTATTTTAGGTTCTGCTTCCCAAGTGGCTTGCCAGACTATTGAGTATAGCTATGATGCTGCTGATGCCTCTTCCAGGGCTGCGGCCTTTGGGTCTGTCATGAGGTATTCTTCTTGGCTCTGCCTGAGGACATGAAACCCAAGTTGTTGGATGCTCCTTTGGATAATAAACATCTTTTTGGGACTGCTACTACTGCTGTTAACCTATGTCTTATCCCTACGTTCCAGAGGAATTAACCTTCTAGAGCTGTTTTTGTTTACAAGCAACCCTGACAGGGCTCCAAGGGCAGGAACAATGGTAGGCGGACCACCCTCTGCAAGGTTTCTCGGATTTCTCTGGCCCTGAAGCCTCCTTTATCTGATATGCCTGCTTCGCTTTGACAGCTCCCTCCCCCCTTCTCATAGACCAGGTTCCTTTGTCCCTTTGGTTTTCTCTTTGTGTTCCAAATTGACGTTTCATCACTTCAGGCTCTTTCTGTCATCTGTCAGGGTATGGAAGTCTCTCCTTCCTTTTTCTGGGATTCCTCAACCTCCTCTAGAACAATGTCCTCATTTCTCAGAAATTCTGTGGTGCCTGGTGAACCAAGGAACCATTCAACCTGTTCCTCCCTCCCAAGTGGGAAAGGAGTTTTATTGCAGGATGTTCCTGGTTCCTGGAAAGGAGACCTATTCTGGATCTCTCCCTACTCAACAGCTTTCTCAAAGTCCCTTCTTTTCTGATGCTTACTCTTCAAACTCCATTTCCTTTTTTACTACCCCAGGCTTTTCTGGTGTCTGTCGATCTGAAAGGTGCTTACCTTCATATCCCCATTTATCCTGTTGACAGACAATTTTTAAATTTCTCCATGTCTTCCTTTCATTTTCAGTTCTCTGCTTTGCCCTTTGGCCTCTGTACTGTCCCAAGGGTAATCACAAAATGCTTAGCTTCTGTGATTGCTTTCTGCAGCCTCCAAGGCATTCAGATTTTGCCTTATATAGATGACCTGTTGCTTCATGTGCCTTCTCCCAGTTGCCTGTTACAGGATCTGTAGCTCACCATTTCTCTTCTTCAAAGTCCAGGGTTCACTGTCATCTTATAAAAGTCCATCCTGACTCACTCTCAGGATCATGTGTGTCTGGGATACAGGATTCAGACAGTGCCAATGTTGGTCTGTCTTCCACCTCCAAGTTTTGTTATTGACAGCTTTCTTTCAGTCTGTTCTTCCCCTGACTGCCATGGCAGCTGGGAGTTTCTTTGGGTCCTGGGATTCATGGCCTCTTCTATTCCGATGCTTCCTCTAGCCAGACTGCATATGCTGAAGCTTCAGTGATACTTTGGTCAGTTTGGCTACAGTATTGTTACACTCTAGATTTCAGTGTACCCCTCCTTCCCTGTCTAAAGAAAGTGTTTGAGTGGTGGATTCAACAGTTTGCTCTCAACCCAGGCCTGCCTTTTCAGCCTCCAGTCCATTCTCAAGCCTGAGACATGGGGTTGGAGGCTTCTTTTGATCACGTAAAAGTTCAGGGTCTCTGGCCCCCCTTCAGAATTCAGACCATGTCACCATCAAGGAGATGAGAGCCCTGATTCTGACCCTTCATGCTTTTTACCTCATGTTCACTCCAGACCCTCTGAAGGTGTACACAGACAACACTACAGTGATGTGGTATGTCAACAAGCAGGGAGGCACAAAATCTTACCTCATCTGCAGGATGGAGCTTCAGGCTTTGGAAGTGGCTGCCTGTTATCAGTTAACTCTTCAGACAATGTACATTCCTTCAGAGCACAGTCTAGTGCAGACTCTCTGAGCAGATCAAAAACACAGGTTCATGAATGGATGCTTGATAGAGATGTGTTTCTGGACACTGTCCATCGGTTGCATATTCCTCAGCTAGATCTTTTTGCCTCCCCTCTGAACAGGCAGCTTCTTTTCTTCTCTTGTAGAGTGCCATGCTATCGGTTGTGGAAGATGGGTGCCCTTTCTTTTCCTTGGAAGGGGATGTTCCTTTATGCTTTCCCTTTTCTTCCTCTACTCCAGGAGTCCTGCAGAAGATTCAGCTGGATCCCCAAAAATCTTGATATTGACTCCTTTTTGGCCAAAACTTCACTGGTTCCCCCCTCTTAATTCATCTGACCAGAGGCAGTCACTACAAGTTATCTTACTGGTTGGATCTCTTCACACAGAACAAAGGGTCTCTCATCCATCCTCACTTGTCCACCCTTCAGTTGACACTGTGGGTGATAGGGTTTTGATCCATTTCAGGGACCTCTTTTATGAGGACGTGCTCAGGGTTTTACAGGAGGCACGGAAACCCTCAACCAGAAAATCTTGTATGTCCAAATGGAAACGATATTCTGTCGGGTGCCATGTTTGTAACAAGGTCTCTTCTTCAGTGGGGGTCCCTCTGGTCCTCTCTTATTTGTTTCTGTATGGCCTGGCCTCTTCTTCTGCTCATCTGCCCTTGAATCCTCCTTTTGCGTCTTGTTTTGTGGTCACACAATTTCTTAAAGGTATCCTGCATACTAGGCATCCAAGGAAACGCATTCCACTTCCTTGGGACCTTATTATTTTTTTTTTTTTGAAAAAAATGACACTTTTTTTTGAGCCTGCAGATTCTACTTCTTTGCAACAATGCACCTGGAAGACTATTTTGTTGCTTGCTCTTGCTTCTGCTTGGAGAGTTTCTGAATTTCAGGCCCTTATAGCCATTCATTCTTTTTGTTTGTTTGTTTTTTTCACAGGGAGAGAGTGTCCCTTCAATACTAATCCTTTTATGCCCAAGGTAGTAACTGACTTGTCCTTGAGTCAGTTGGTACAACTCCCTTTCTTTTTCCTTTCTCCTCAGTCTGCTAGTGTGAAGGTCCTGCATACCTTGGATTTGCACAGACAGTTCAGGTACTATTTGGATATTTGGTATTAGTTTATTCCCTTTTTATATTTTGAATATTGTGATTTGTTTTCTTTACCTTGTGTTTTATCTTTTATTCTAATTTAACTGCATATTAAAAGTTCAAAAGAGACCACAGCTCTGTCTATTGTGAGTCAGGCAGAAATTTTTCCCCCACCCTCTTACTGTTGTGTTCTTAAATACCACTGTCTTTCTAGTTGCCTGCCTCTTATGTTAATTTGACCATATATCTCAACTGGCTTGTGTAAGTAAGCGCAAAATTATCATTTTATGAAATCGCTCCCCTTCAACTATTTAAATTTATTGGCCATCCTACTGTATTCCATAGTACCAGAATACAAAAGTGACCACCCCCTTTCAATCAATCTTGCTGTTTTAAAAATAGTGACTCTCCCACTAAAACTTAACTTTTTAGACAGGTAAAACTTAAGTTAGCTACTTTCACATCTAACATATCTAGTGCACACTGCAGTGTTTAGGATAAACCATTTTTTTTTTTCATCTTACCTTTAAGCAACCCTGTGACTAGCACTTGCTCTAATACCTGCTGGAAAGCACTAAGAAGCCATAAACTGATACAAGCACTCAACTCTCCTTGTTAATAAGGAGAAATTAATCTCAGGCACTAAACAGCCTATAATTGCAAAGTACCTTGCTAAGGCAAGGGAAAACAGCTCCTGTACTTTACAAATAAAAAGCACCAAACCAGGCATGTCCAAGGGTCAGCTTCCAGTGATTTCTCCTGTCCACCTGGTGAATCTAGGCATACTGGTGCAATGCAGCAATTGCCTCATGTACACAGACAACCCTCTCCTCCTACCACCCAACACTACAACTTGTGAGAGATGCACTTACATAGCCAAACTGGAAGCAGAAATCTCTCCGCCCAAGATTGTGCTAGACAGTCAAGAGGAGAAGGTTAACACCCGCACTACACCTCAAGCAACACATAGCCCTTGTAAACCCACAACACCAACACCCACACATAGCAGCATTAAATCCACATATGTGGAGGCCCTTAACTGTAACCTGCCCAAGCAGCAAGGACCTCCGAAGCTGAAATGCAAACAAACACCAATCACAACCAAAGTGTCACATAGCTCACAACACCAGTGTGCCACCCAGCAACAGCCCCTAAGGCAAGACAACGGACCTAACACTTTAGTCATAGATGACTCTATAGTCAGGCACACTGATGTCCCACTCACCAGGCTGAACAAGGAGAAAATTACAGTCAGCTGCCTGTCTGGTGCCAGGATCCACCACATAATGCATGCGCTCAAGTCACTCCACAACAAGTACAAATATGACTCTGTCATTGTCCGTGTTGGAGTGATTGACTTAAGACGTACCTCCCTGGACTGCATGAAAAGAGACATGGAAGGGAAGAACTCTTGGATCATGTGGCCCAGGCAGGTATGACCCTATCCCTGAGAAGCATCCTGCCTTCACCCAGAATGATACCACAATATAAGGACAAAATGATTGACTTCAACAGTTGGCTAAGCTTCTGGTGTCATTCAAAGGGGATCCAGTATCTGTCTGCCTGGGATGACATGATCGACAGACCACGATGCTTTACCAGAGATGGTCTGCACCTGTTGCCCCTGGGATTCAGGTTACTGGCTAAGGCTCTTTGCCACCCCTATAGTGTCGTTTTTAGGCAAAGTTCAAAGGACAAAACCACCACTGTAACAGGTACAAGCCTGCAAATTCTGAAGGTAATGCTACTCAATGCTAGAAGTCTAAACCTCAAAATGCACTCTCTCGTGGGGCACTCCTAAAAATGGAGAACATCGATATCTGTGCAGTAATTGAGATCCGGTTCAAGGCTCCAGAGAGCACCCCTGCAATACCAGGCTGCAACTCTTAGCACACTTTTCGGCCACTAAACCAGGACCGACACACTAAAGGTGGAGGAGTGTCCATATTCATCAAGGATATTCACACCACCAGGCTAGTTGCCCAACACAATGCATCTGAAATTCTCCAGGTGGAACTAGCACTGGGTAAGACTGCAATCCAAATTGTAGCTTGCTGCAGATCCCCCACCATGCCCCAAGATTCTCACTTCACCTTTCTAAACATACTGGAAAATATTGAGATACAACCAAACACCCTAATACTGGCTGATTTCAACTAGCCTGCCATTAACTGGGAAAACTATTCGTGTACCAACACCTTTGCCCAATGGTTCTTGGAAGTCATAAATTCCAATGCCCTGAATCAATTAATCCATAGTCACACCAGGGGCTCCAATATCCTAGACCTGGTCATTATCAACATGGGAAATCGATGCTCCGCACCTATGGTCACCCCCTCATTGGTCAGGTCTGATCATAAGCTAATCACCCTTAACATCCACATCCCACCCCCACCCCCCAGTAAGGAAACCTCCATAAAAGACTTCTCCAAAGCCAACTTCATGCTACTGAAGTCAGAAGTGACAAACTTCATGACACCCATGCAGACGGGAACTGAAAGTTCGACTGCTGAATCCTACACTAAGGCACTGTACGAGCACATCCACTCATGCATGAATCGTGCCATCCCAAATAGAACTAAGATGCTCTCCTCCAAAAAAAAAAGGAAGCCCATCTGGTGGTCCCCTGCCATAAAAAACTTTACAACAAAAGGAAGAAACTGTTGCAGAAAAGAGGAACATCCCAGGATGCAAAAAACTTCCTTACCAGCCTCATTAAGAAGCTGAGATCCCTCATAAAATCCTCCAAAGTTAGTTACAAAAATAAAATTGCTAAAGATGCCAAAGACAACCACAAGGCATTATATACCTATGTCAAGAATCTAAATGGCAATGCTCAGATCTGCTCTGAGCTACAACAGAATAGCATTACATATACTGACACCAAGGATATTGCCAATATCCTGGCAGATCAATTCAGCGCCAACTTCATCCCCCTCTCACCCCCTAAATGGCCCATTTCAATACCGGAAGGTTGCCAAATTCCAGTAGTAATGGCCACACAGGTAAAAAATGCACTCTCCAAAGCTAAGAATACAGTATCCATGGGACCAGATGACATCCCAGGCTGTGTACTACATGAACTACAAAATGAACTGGCACCTCATCTAAGTGTCATGTTTAATCATAGCCTCACCTCAGGCTTTGTGTCCACTGAGTGGTGCACAGCTACAGTTATCCCACTCCACAAGGGGGGATCCACCTTGGATCTACCAACCTCATCAGTCTGATGAGCCTGATCTGCAAGGCCATGGAACATATTATCATGGAACTTATAAACAAAGACATTGGCAACCTTCAAACACTGGACCCCACCCAATTTGGGTTCGTGAAGGGCCGATCTTGTCTCTTGAACCTGATTGACTTCTTTGAATCAGTCTCCAGAGCCGTGGCCGAGGGTAAGGCAGTCCACACAGCCTATCTGGACCTCGCCAAGGCCTTTGACACCATCCCCCACTCTGGGATCATAGATAAGACTTTCTAAGCTGGGTATTAATCCCTACATCACTCGATGGGTTGCCAACTGGCTTACTGACAGAACCCACACTGTAAAAGTAGCCGACTCCAAATCCTGCTCCAGACAAGTGACAAGTGGAGTACCTCAGGGTTCAGTCCTGGGACTGCTCTTCTTTGGCATCTACTTCTCTGGAGTACAAGCCAACACTAAGGGACTCTGGCTAACAAAGTTCACAGATGACTGAAAACTGAGAGCTATTATTGAATCGCCAAATGATGTGGATACTCTACAAAACGGCCTTACAGAAACAGATGCTTGGTGCCAGAGACGTGGGCTCCAAGAAATGTATAGTTATCCCCTTTGGGAAAAAACATGTACCCGTGAATTACCATTTAGGTGGCAGTACACTAAACACTGAAAGTGTGGTAAAAGACTTAGGGACACAGGTGGACAGTGGTCTCACCTTCGATAACCACATTGTCACAACAGTCAGGAAATCCTTCTATGTGGCACACCTCATCACTAAGGGCTTTCCATCCAGAAAAAAGGAGGTCATTGTCCCACTGTACTCATCCATCATTAGACCCATTATAGAATACAACGCCCCATTTGGTATGTACCTCTCAAGACATCTGCAACAACTGGAAAGGCCTCATAAATACCTCACTAAAAGAATCACAGGCCTAAAGCAGATGCCCTACGCTGACCGCCTTAAAAAACTCCAGATGTTAAATTGTCAATCTCGCCTTCATTCTTGCTGGATGGGTTCGGAGCCGATCCTCGGCTCCGACTCGGCACTTGCTAAGCTCGAGAGTCACTTTTACCACCTCGAGGCAGCCCCATATCCCATGATGCAAGGCGGTAATTACCCAGATCTCGTTTGCCGCTTTGCTAGTGAGGTCATCTTTTTTTACCAGATCCTGGTAAGTGATTTTATATTGCTATTTCTGAAGAAATTTAGACCCAATTCCCTAAATTTTTATTCTTTATAGTCCTTTTAGTGAATCTTTATTCACTCAGCTCCATACCCTTTTCTCCTCACCCTTATTTTTAGTTTCTAGTGTCTTGGGCCTTAGGCCTTACCCTCCCTTACAGTTCCTGTCAGGATTCCCTTAGGTGTGGGTGTTGTGTTTTACATCTGTATCTTACAGTTATAATTTTGTTATTAGTGTCTTTCTGTTTTGAGTGTGTGTGTGTGTGTGTGTGTGTGTGTGTGTGTGTGTGTGTGTGTGTGTGTGTGTGTGTGTATTTTAGGACTCAGACATGTCCAAAGATACTAGGGTCTCAGGTTTCAAGAAGTGTGACTCGTGCTGTCAGAAGATGTCTCTGACAGACGGTCACACTTCTTGTATTTATTGCCTGGGACCCCTACACCTGCAGGACTCCTGTGCTATCTGTCATTCCTTTAGCCAGAGAGTCCTGCAGGAACGTAGAAATAAATTGATCCTCAGGGGTCTCCTTAAGCCTGAGAGCTCCCCGGCTAAGGTCGGCTCCGCCTTCCAAGACCCAGGCTTCGGTGTCCAAGTCTGTGGTCTTGGTTCCGACTCCGTCGGAGTCGACATCGGCTCCGTCCGGAGCCGATCCTTCCTTGTTGGAGGCTTCTGTATCGGTGCCGTTCGGTGCCGATACCCTGGCTTCAGCACCTGTGTTGGCTCCGGCTGGAGCCGACACCCTAGCGTCGAAGCATGTCTCTGCTCCGGCTGGAGCCGAGATATCTTTGTCTCCACTCGGAGCCGACAAGCCGTCGGCTCCGCCTGGAGCCGAGGTTCCTTTGGCTCAGATGGCTCCGTCCAAAAAGAGGTCTAGATCTCCTTCTTTGGAATGTATACACTCGGCTCCAGCCTCCCCCCTGCTTTCGGAGCAGAGCCATCGGAGCCGATCATCGAGGTCTTCCAGGCTATCAGACCATGACTTGGAGAGAGTGGTGAGTAGGTTATTAAAATCACAGGCACTAGCCCAAATGCTTAATAGCCCGTCTCAACAGCCGACCGCTATTCTACACCCTCCTGAAATTCTTCCTTCGACTCTCCTACAGAGTTCGGAGCCGGAGATTATTGGTACCGTGACTGTTGCTGCTTCGGAGCCGATACCACACCTTTCGCCTCCGTCGTCCTCGACTCCTATCTCCTCCTTGAGACTTTCCTTGGAGGGATCCGGGCGTCGGGCTTCCCTGGTCGGTTCCGAGGGGGCGAGTGGCATCGGACCCTTGTCCGACCCCGTTCTCCCTCTCGGAACTTCGGCCTTGGTGAGCTCGGCCCCGACATCGGGTCCCTTTCGGTAGGACCAGGGATCCCTGCTTCTTCAGAGCGGGATCTCTCGGCCCTCCCTGGGAGGGGAGCCTTCGAGGTGATGAGGAGTGTGCTAGCCCCTGAGCTTAGTCAGCAGTCGGTTCCTTTAGCTCCTCCCTCTACGGTGCCTGTAGATACCTCTTCCCGCTCTCTTGCTCCCGGACCCAGAGATCCATTGCCCCAGGTCTCCCCATTGGGAAGAACTTCCTCTTCCGAGGTTTCTCCTGATCCTTCAGGTGAACCCCCGCGCAAGAGGACCTGCAAGAGGAAGCACTTAGACTCCCCTGAGTCTGCAACATCGGATACCGATTTGGATGAATCAGAGGGGTCCCCAAGATCCCCCTCTGAGGATGTCTCCTTTTCAGACATCCTTGAGCTCCTGAAACAGAGGGGAAACTGGCCCTCCATTAACCCCTCCGAGGATGAATCGGTATACCTGGAGGCTTTTGTATCTCGACCCTCCACCTCCCGGGTGTCTCCGCCTTTTGACCCTCTCATGGAGGTCATAGCTCGAAAGGCGTGGGCATCTCCTGATTTGGTGGAACCAGTCCCCAGGAGACCTTCAAAATTTATTACGGCCCCCGCTGAAAAGCAGTTTCTTACTAAAGGTGTCCCGGTTGATGCCATGGTGGTGGCGGCTGCCACCAAGAAGGAACTTGCAGATCCTTCCGTACCTGTCCATCCTCTTAACAAGGAGTCTAGGACCATGGACAGGTATGGTAAGCGGATGTTTTCCTCAACGACCTTTGATATGCGGTCGCTGAATTATTTATGTCACTTCACCAGACTTCAAAGGGACATCCTTAAAGAATTAGGTGAAGTAGTACAGGATCCTTCAGCAGCAGGGGCTCAGGAAAAGATTGCCTCTCAGCTGGGAATCCTTAATTCCATAACCAACTCCTCCATGCGGCTCATTTCTTATGCAGCCGATGGGGCGAGTAGAGCTGTAGGCACAGGAGTGGCTCTCAGACGTCAATCCTGGATGTGGCTCTGTAATATTGCAGACCCCTTTAAGGCGTCCTTCACAAACTCTCCCTTTGATGGGTCAACATTGTTTGGCCCTCAGGTGAAGGACACTTTGACCAGGTGTGAGCAAGACGGCAAGACTCTTTCTGCCGTAGGAGTCCGTTTCTCCACCCCTTGTAGGCCTTATCCCAAAGGTCAGAAGGGAGGAAAGATGTGGTTCCGGAAATCTCAGGGAGTCACACCGGATGCACGTGGTCAGTTTACCCCCAGAGGCAGAGGGGGTAACAACAATAGACGCCGCCCTAGGGGCAGAGGGGGTCCGCAGAACCAGGGCAGTAGAGAGCCTCTCTCTGACAAGCCCTTCCAGCATCCCTGAGGTGTTGCCCGACTGTCCACCCTTGGAGGCAGTCGAGGGGAGATTGTCGCTGTACCCAGAAGCCTGGTTTTCCCTCTCTCAAGACAGATGGGTACAGTCGATCATATCCGAGGGTTACAAGATTCCTTTCGAGGAAAGCCCCTTCCCTCAGAAAAGTTCCCTTCCAGACGTTCCACCCGGTCTAAGGGAAATTGCAAAACTAGAGGATGTTATGTGATCCTATCTCGCCTACATTCTGACTGATGGGTTCGGAGCCGATCCTCGGCTCCGACTCGGCACGCTTATGCCAAAGAGCGAAGTCTCTTATTGGCTGAGCTTACTATATCCCAGGATGCACCACTACCATTCCCCCAGATCTCGTTTGCCGCTATCAAGCAAAGACGTGGTCTCGAGCTGGCTGAGCTAAGTAGTGTTTTTCACTTACTTTCCTGTCAGGGAATTCCTAGATTTTCAACAAAAAAGCTGTTTTAATGGCTATTTAGTCTTTTTGTGTATGATTGATACTTTTTGTGAAGTATTTGTGTGGTGATTGCGCCTTTTTTTCTGACTAGAGGTTTCCTTTCAGTTGAAGGGCCTTCCCCTGTCAGTTACTTTGCCTTCAAGTTCAGTTTTGTATTTAAGGGTTCTTGGATCCTGTCTAGTTTCTTCTTTGTGACAATTCTTGGTTAAAAAAAAAAAAAAAAAGAGAGAGAGAGAAAAGTTTTTCTCTGTGGTAATTAGTGTGTTTTGTTTTCGGCTGTTACACTTGATTGGTTGCCATAATGTCACAGGCTCCTAGGCCTTCTGGTTTTAAGAAGTGCACTAAGTGCAGCTTCAAAATGTCTATTACAGATGACCACTCTCTCTGTGTGTACTGTTTGGGCGCCAAACATTTGCAGGAGTCCTGTAGTGTGTGTCACGCGTTTTCCTCGAGGGTCCTCCAAGAGAGGAAAAATAAACTTATTTTAAAAGGCCTTATTAAACCCTCATTTGAAGAGGCATTAGCTTCCTCTCCTTCTCCTGCTAAAAAGAAAAGGGCGTCGGCTCCGACCAGTCCGTCGGAACCGACCGCCAAAAAACATAGGCAGGCTTCTCCTTCGGCTCCACGGACTTCGGAGCTGAGGGCGGAACGGTCTGCCTCGATGCCTCCAGCCTCGACTCCTCTGGGTTCGGAGCCGACGGCTGGGGCATCGAGAGGCAGGTCACCTTCATCGGCTCCACTGATCTCGGAGCCGATGAAGGTTGTCCGCTCAGACACTTCCTCCTCGGCGCCAAAGCCCTCTTCGGCACCGATGGAAATTGGTTTGGACACTCCTTCGGCGCCGATAATTGTCGAGTCGATTCGGAGCCGGTCCCCTAGTCACTTGGAGCCATTGGAGAGGCCTACTCGGACCTATTCGGTCTCTTCCAGGTCATCAAGGATGTCAGATTCGGACATAGACAGGGTGCTCCAAAGACTGTTCCAGTCCCCAGTCTTTCAGAAATTTGTTTCGGCTCCGACCCACTTGGCTTCGGAGCCGATAGCCCATTCCATTGCCATTCCTCCTCCGACCGCTGCTCCGGAGCAGGTGCTGATGGAGCCAGTGGAGATCCTAGGGTCGGCTCCGACCCTTACTCCAACCCCGGCCTTCGGGTCCGAGTTTAGCACACGGACTTCTTCGGCCGGACCCGGGGGTGATGTTTCGGGACCAATGCTGTCGGTTCCAAGCCTCCTCTCGGTGCTTCGCCGCGGGACTTCCATCTGCTATCATGGCTCGAGACCGGACCCTCCCAGGATTCTGGGGTCCGGCCTTCAGAGCTATGAGGAGTGCCTTGGCCAAGTCTTCTTCGCCATCTCTACGGCTTTACCGCACCTTCCCTGGGCATGGAGACTGGGTCTTTGGCAGTTCCCCTGTCTCTAGGCAGCGGAGCCCGGGCCTGAGGTTACCCCACTGGGGTTCCCTCCTCCTGAGGGTCTTCGGAGTTTTCTTCGGAGGAGCCCCAAGGAAGAGATCGTGCAAGAGGAAGCACGTGGACTCCCCGATGAGTCTCTTACATCGGACACTGATCTTGATGATGCGGAGGGGTCCCCAAAGTCGCCCTCGGATGATGTCTCATTTGCAGACATTCTAGAGATCCTACAACGAGGCTGGAATTCCAAACCCCCTCCGCTGATGAGTCGGTGTTCCTCAAGGCCTTGAGCTCAGCCCTCCGCCTCCTGGGTGTCTCCGCCCTTGACGAGCTCCTGGATTTGGTTTGTCGGAGGCGTGGGAACATCCAGATACTGTGGAACCAGTGCCTTCTCGCACTAACAAATTTTTGTCTGCCCCACCCGAGAAGGAGTTCTTAACGAAAGGCGTGGCTGTAGATGCCATGGTGGTGGCATCTGCTACCCAGCAGGACGTGGCAGAGGCTTCAACGTCCGTCCATCCTCCTAATAAGGAGTCTAGGAGCATGGACCGGTACGGGAAGCGCACCCTGACTTCAGCGGCCTTTACTCTGAGGTCCCTGAATTATTTGGCACATTTCACTAGACTACAGAGGGATCTGGTCAAGGAGCTCTCAGACTCCCTCTCAGGTAACCTACCTGAGCAGCTAGCCCAGTCGGTTAGCTCTCAGTTGGCTATCCTTACCTCGATTTCTAACTCGTCCATGAGACTCATTTCATATGCAGCCGAAGGGGCGGGCAGAGCGGCAGGCACAAGCGTGGCTGTACGGAGACAAGCCTGGCTCCGTTTGTGTCATTTCGCGGAGGCCTTCAAGTCTTCCTTTGCCGACGCTCCCTTTGATGGGTCCTCTTTGTTTGGACCCAAGGTAAAAGACACTCTTACCCGCTGTGAGCAAGAGGGAAAGACTTTATCTGCCGTAGGAGCACGTTATTCCACTCCCTTTCGGCCTTATCCCAAGGCTAAAAGAGGAGGGAAGATGTGGTTCCACAAATCACAGAAATTCTTTCCTCAACAGCAGGAAGATTCCCCTTCCAGAGGCAGAGGACGGGGAAATTTTTCTGGGAGACGCCGTCCCAGAGGCGGCAGAGGCCCCGCAACACTGGAGACCGCGAGTCCTTTCGTGGCTCTTCAGCCTCCCACACTCCATGAGGGATTGCCCGGCTGTGCTGCTCGAGCCAGTCGGGTGCCGTTGCCAAGCACCTAAAAGCCTGGGAGTCTATTACTCAGGACAGATGGGTGCTTCGGATTATTGCCGGAGGTTACACCATTCCCTTCACACACTCACCCCCACCGTCCAAAAAATCCCGGACCCACCACCCAGTCAAAGGGAAATTGCAGCCGTAGAAGCTTCAGAGCTGCTAGAAAAGGAGTCATCCAACCGGTCCCCACAGACCAGATCGGATCCGAAATTACTCAAGGTTCTTTTAGTGCCAAAAGACAGGGGACCTGAGACCCATTTTGGATCTCAGCAAACTAAACCAGTCCGTCATGAAGTCCAAATTCGAATGGTCACTTTACAATCCATTCTCCCATTGTTGGAGAAAGATGTTTGGATGTGCTCCATAGATCTCAAGGACGCCTATTATCACATACCGATACATCAGGCGTCCAGGAGGTATCTGCACTTCAGCCTGGGAGACAGTCATTTCCAATTTTGTGCTCTGCCCTTTGGTCTCACCACAGCCCCAGGGTGTTCACCAAGTGTTTGGCAGTAGTGACTGCTCACCTGAGGAGTCTCGGATTCCAAGTGTTTCCCTATCTGGACGACTGGCTCCTGACTGCCACCACCAGGCATCTACTACTAGAGAACCTACAAGCCACCCTACCCCTGGGTGCTTCCCTGGGAATTACATTCAACTGGTCAAAGTCTGTCTTGCTGCCTTCTCAGCGCATAAGATTCATAGGAGCAGAGATAGACTCAAAATTAATGAATCTTCCTTCCTACCGAAAGGATACAAACATTACAAGATCAAGTCCGAGCCCTGCTTCTAAGATCCAAAGCCCCAGCCAGGATGGTCCTGCAACTTTTAGGTTCAATGTCTGCCACGATTCTCCTAGTTCCTCTGGCAAGATTGCACATGAGGATTCTTCAGTGGCTGTTATCGACACAATGGTCTTTTCAGGATCTCCCCCTCAATCATCATATACTGATTACAGAAACGTGCAAACGGGACCTCCGCTGGCGGCTTCTGCCATCCAATCTGAATCAGGGAAGACCCTTTGTTATATCCCCTCCGGTGGCCACCTTGACAACGGATGCCTCCCAGACGGGGTGGGGGGGGCATTGTCTGGGCAGGTCAGTTCAGGGTTCTTGGCTCCCAAACGAAACATTTCTCCATATCAATGTGTTGGAAATGAGGGCTGTACTTCTATCCCTACAAGCCCTCCACAAGTTTCTCCCTCAAGGCATTATCGCCATCCACACAGACAACATGTTGGTGGTCTGGTATCTAAACAAACAAGGAGGGACCAGATCTTACCCCCTTTGCAGAGAGGCCATGAGGGTGTGGGAATGGGCAGTGGCTACCAAGCGCTTCCTGGTAGCGACCCACATTCCAGGAAAATCCAATGTATTGGCAGACAGACTGAGCAGGACTATTCTCTCTCCTCACGAATGGTCTCTGAACGAAACAGTAGCAGCTCAGATTTTCAGAAGATGGGGGATTCCGTGCTGCGACCTATTTGCAACACCACAAAACACGAAGCGCAAAAGGTTCTTTTCCTTGACCCCGCGTCAAGGGGAGGCAGCTATGGATGCTCTAGTCCAACCTTGGCCAACAGGGCTGCTTTATGCTTTCCCTCCGATTCCACTCCTCCCCAAAGTCATCCAGAAAGCTTCCCAATTGGGGTCCACAATGATTCTAATTGCTCCGTACTGGCCTCGTCATGTATGGTTCCCCTACCTACAGAAATATACTCTGGACGGTCCTTGGTTCTTGGATCTAACTCCGGACCTTCTGGTTCATCAGTCGGGACAACAGCACCAGTCCCTTCACACTTTGAAATTAACAGCTTGGCTCCTCCACTTCCGACTTTAGTCAGAAATCACACCTTGGACCCGGAAGTTATTCACATTTTATCTTCAGCCCACAAACCCACCACTAAGAAATTGTATCACAGTAAGTGGAAGAGGTTTGCTATCTGGGCTCAACTCAGAGGCTTAGACCCTATTTCTGCCCCGATACCAGAGGTCTTGAAATTTTTAACATCCTTGTTTAATCAAGGATCTTCAGTCTCTACTATTAAAGTCCAACTAGCAGCTATCTCCAAATTTCACGATTCCATAGACCCACCGTTGATGAGCAGCAGATTATGTAAAACTTTCATGAAAGGTGCAGTGCTTTTAAGACCCCCAGTTTTTCATCCTGCGCCTCCATGGGATCTTGATTTGGTACTTCATGCCTTAACATCTTCCCCCTTTGAACCAGCTGCTACATGTGAGTTGAAATATCTGTCTTGGAAAACTGCCTTCTTAATTGCAATTACCTCTGCAAGAAGAGTTTCAGAACTTCAAGCCCTATCTATCAAACCACCGCACTTGATTTTCCACAAGGATAGAGTATCACTTAGACCTAATCCATCTTTTGTCCCAAAAGTTTGCTCTAATCTCTGTCTCCAACAATCTTTAGAGCTACCAGTTTTCTTTCCAAAATTTTCAAACAAAGCGGAATACACCTTCCATATGTTGGATGTTCACAGGCAATTGCGCTTCTATCTAGATAGGACTCAGCAAATTCGGAAAACAGATCAATTGTTTGTGTCCTTTTCAGATAATAAACTGGGTAAAACCATCACTAAAGCTACTATTGCCAAATGGATCAGAGATTGCATAACTCAAGCTTATTCCTCTTCAAATAAGCAACTTACAACATCTGTCAAAGCTCACTCTACTAGAGCTATGGCTACTTCTATTGCATTCCATTCCAAGCTCGCTATTTCTGAAATTTGTGCTGCGGCTACTTGGTCCAACCCGCACACTTTCATTTCCCACTATAAATTGGATGTGGCATCTAAAGGACGAGCATCATTTGGTTCCACGGTACTCAGGAGTGTTTTCCAGTGAGCCACCCAGGATTTAGGTGCTAGGGACGCTGTCCCATCAGTCAGAATGTAGGCGAGATAGGATCACATAACATCTTTTAGTTATGTACTCACCATAACTTCAGATGTTTGGGATCCATCTCGCCTACATTCCTAATACCCACCCTCCTTCCCCTGCCTTGGAGATCAGAAGAGATTGAACGGTTTGGGTTCTACTGTTTTTTATCTTGTATCATCTGTCAATGTTATATAAGCAGTGCATGCGTGTGTGCATGTATGCGGACAAACTAGATCTGGGGGAATGGTAGTGGTGCATCCTGGGATATAGTAAGCTCAGCCAATAAGAGACTTCGCTCTTTGGCATAAGCGTGCCGAGTCGGAGCCGAGGATCGGCTCCAAACCTATCAGTCAGAATGTAGGCGAGATGGATCCCAAACATCTGAAGTTATGGTGAGTACATAACTAAAAGTTTCAAAGCTTCTAGAAAAAAGGGCCATCCAGCCAGTTCCAACAGACCATTTAGAGTCCGGAGTCTACTCAAGGTTCTTTTTGGTTCCCAAAAAGACGGGAGACTGGAGACCAATATTAGACCTCAGCAGGCTCAACAAGTCTGTCAAAAAGATGAGATTTTGGATGGTCACACTTCAATCGATTTTGCCCTTTCTGGGCAAAGACAACTGGATGTGTTCCATAGACCTTCAGTATGTGTACTATCACATAAAAATCCACAGACGCTCCAGAAGGTTTCTCCACTTTCAGCTGGGGACCAGTCATTATCAATTCAGAGCCCTGCCCTTTGGTCTCACTACAGCCCCCAGAGTGTTCACCAAATGTATGGCAGTGGTCACGGCTCACCTGAGACATCAAGGATTCCAGGTGTTTCCGTATCTCGACGACTGGCTCCTCTCAGCCACCACCAGGCATCAACTTCTCCAAGCCAGAGATTATACCCTATGTCTCTGCAGTCACTTGGGAATTTCAGTAAACTTCGAAAAGTCCTCCTTATCGCCCTGCCAATCTATTACCTTTATAGGTGCAAATCTAGACACTACTCGGATGTCAGCAAACCTAACAACTCAGAGAATCCTAGATATCCAAAACCACGTTCGGATCATCCTTGCCAGCAAAAAGATACAAGCCAGGTTGGTCCTGAAAGTGTTGGGCCTCATGGCGGCTGCCATCACACTTCTTCCTCTAGCCCGTTTTCATATGCGTCTTCTACAATGGATGTTGTTCACGCAATGGTCCTTCCAGCAGCTTCCCATGCGTCACAAGATCCTGGTGACTCAGACCTGCAAGAACCATCTATCCTGGTGGATTTCCTCTCCTCTACTCCATCAGGGCAGACCATTTGTTCCCCCGGCCCCGGTAGCCACGGTCACTTCGGATGCCTCCCTGGTCGGGTGGGGTGGGGGCATTATCAGGGCAGGATGGTTCATGGCACGTGGCAACCGTTCCAATACCACCTGCACATAAATGTCCTAGAGATGAGAGCAGTGCTTTTAACGTTGCAAGCCCTCAACGACTTTCTTCCCTTAGGAACAATTGCAGTTCACACAGACAATATGTCCGTGGTGTGGTACATCAACAAGCAGGGCGGGACCAAGTCCTATCCCTTGTGTCGAGAAGCTCTCAGACTTTGGCAATGGGTGATCTCCTCTCATCGGTTTCTGGTAGCAATGCACATCCCATTGAAAACCAACATAATAGCGGACAGATTGAGCAGAGCTATACTCATGCCTCACGAGTGGTCTCTCAAACAATCGATAGCGGAAGAGATTTTTCAGAAATGGGGCCACCCATGCTGCGACCTTTTTGCTACACCCCAAAACAGCAAATGCCCAGACTTCTTCTCTCTCTTCCCACTTCCGGGCCATCCCCCCAGAGACACTCTTACCCAAGATTGGCCCCGAGGACTCCTTTATGCTTTTCCTCCCTTTCCATTGATACCACAGGTACTCCAGAAAGCTACCGTTTTGAGAGCCAAAATGATTCTCATTGCCCCTTACTGGCCTTGACAAATTTGGTTCCCGTTCCTTCATCGCCATCTCTTAGTGCAGCCTTGGCATCTGGACCCAGCTCCAGATCTTCTGACCCACCAGTCGGGTCAACTGCACCGGTCCGTTCCTTCCCTCAACCTCACAGCTTGGTTGCTCCACTTCCTTCCTTAGCCAGGCTTCCTATGATCTCTAACCCCGTTAGAAACATCATAGTCGCTTCTCTTAAGTCCTCCACCAGGAGGATTTACTCTAGCAAGTGGAAACGCTTCTCCCTTTGGGCGAAATCTAAGAACATAGATCCATTTACTGCCCCTATTCAGTCAGTCTTGGATTTTCTAGCGGAAATTTTTCACTCTGGTTCTTCGTCTTCCACAGTCAAAGTTCAGTTGGCAGCAATTTCGAACTTTCATGTCGGGTTTGCAGACCACAACATTATGTCCCACAAACTTTGTAAAGCCTTTCTCAAAGGAGTTTTCCTTCTTAAGCCCCCTGTTAGAGATCCTCCGCCACAGTGGGACCTAAATTTAGTGCTGACATCCTTAATGCTCCCCCCTTTCGAGCCGGCTGCTTCATGTTCATTAAAGTTTCTTTCTTGGAAGACACTTTTTCTTGTCGCCATTACCTCGGCTAGAAGAGTGTCTGAACTTCATGCCCTCTCTGTTCGTCCCCCTTATTTGGTCTTCCACAAGGACAGAGTATCCTTGAGAACCAATCCATCCTTTTTGCCCAAGGTTGCTTCTAAGACAAATTTAAACCAATCCATTGATCTTCCTGTATTGGTTGCTTCTAAGACAAATTTAAACCAATCCATTGATCTTCCTGTATTTTTTCCAAATTATTCTAACAGGGCGGAACAAAAATTACATTACCTTGATGTTCACCGCCAACTCAGATATTACCTGGACAGAACGAAGCAATTTAGGAAGTCTGATCAGCTTTTCCTTTCTTTTGCTGAAAATAAAATGGTCTCCCTGTTTCTGAAGTGACCTTATCCAGATGGCTTTCTTCCACCATTTCTGACATTTATCAGCTTAGGGGCAAACATCTGAGCTCAAAGCCTAAAGAACATTCCACTAGAGGTCTAGCCACTTCTACAGCCTTTCAGGCTAGGCTTCCCTTAGATACTATTTGTGCAACAGCCACTTGGGCCACTCCTCATACCTTTGTTTCTCATTACAAATTGGATTTGGCCTCCAGGGACAGGGCAAGCTTTGGTTCCACTGTTCTCAAGAGTCTGTTCCATTGAGCCACCCAGGATAGAGGTGCTAGGGACGCGGTCCCATCCAGCAAGAATGAAGGTGAGATTGACAACTTAACATTTAGAAGTTATGTACCTACCATAACGTTCCATGTTAGTTGTCTTCTCTCGCCTTCTTTCTTGCATCCCTCCCTCCTGTCCCCCTAGCCTGGACAGACCTTGATCTCCCTTTTTCTCTGGAAGATACTTCTTCCTTGGACACCAGTTAGTTCTTGGCCTTGATTACCTGGTTTCCCTTTACAGCCTTTTTAGGTTAGTTGTTCCTCTTTCCTTAGTGGAAAGTTTTTTGTAGGCAGTTTTTTCCTCTAGATACCAAACGAGATCTGGGTAATTACCGCCTTGCATCATGGGATATGGGGCTGCCTCGAGCTAGTAAAAGTGACTCTCGAGCTTAGCAAGTGCCGAGTCGGAGCTGAGGATCGGCTCCGAACCCATCCAGCAAGAAAGAAGGCGAGAGAAGACAACTAACATAGAACGTTATGGTAGGTACATAACTTCTAATTATACTCTGTCGCATATCATCTACTCAGAGGTGATCTCTGCTTAACATACAAGGCCACATCAAACCCAGAGCTGTTGGACATGCTACACTTAAAGAACTCCCAATCTCTCAGAGCCACACGCTCCAGATATCTAAACCTTGTCATCACAATAAACAAACCATGCTGGAGGGATAGTTTCCTGACCCAGAGACTCCCCAGACTCTGGAATAGACTTGCCCATACATGTCAAGCATAGCGCCTGTTTGGTCCTCTTCAAAAGGAACCTTGACGATTGGATGGGAGAAAGGAAATTCACCCCGGGGATCACGTCATTCGCCCTGCTAGACAGGGGTCCAGGGAAGTAAATAGTGTGGGAAGAAATAGCCAGGGAATTGTTATGGCTAGGCTTGTATAGGCCCTAGGGCCGATAGCCTAGTACCAACCTATGAACCATTTGTAGGTCTTATCAGTGGTTTGTTTCTTTGGTTCCCAAGACATTGGGTTTGGCTGTTTCTAAGCAATCTCCTCCTGGATACCTAAGACCATTTCTTTGTGTTATTCTTTTCATGGCAAATCTCTGTCCATTTCTGTTAGAGCTCATTCCACTAGTGTTGTTGTCTATTCTGGTGCCTTTTTCAAGGGATTGGACACCAATTCTATCCTTGAAGCTTCTACTTGGTCTTCAGTGCATACCTTTAGTAAGCATTATACGTTGGATAAGGTTTCTAGAGCCAGAGCAGGTTTTGCTAGAAACATTTTGTATGGGTTTGTTGAGGGCTATTCTCAGCCTTCTTCTTCCCATTCTGTTTCTTGAGCATTTTTACTCTCCCTTCTGTTTAGTATACTGCAACAGTGATATAGAGGGACATAGTACAGTTGTGTAAAGTCTTACCATAACAGTAGGTGTCCATTTCTTCACTGTTGCAGTATTTGCTCCCTCCATCTCCCTCCTGGTTTTTGTTTCCCTTCTGGCTGAGGGTTTCTCCTTTTTCTTTTGCATTTTCCCTTCTGGATGTGCATGGTGGGGCAGTTCAGTTCTGGGTAGCTTCGTCTGTACGTCCCTTTTATAGCCTATGTTCTGTGCAGGGAGCATAGGGGTGACACGTGGTGCATACAACATCATTGGGCTTTGGTATACAGGCTGAGCATCAGGTTGCCCTGGGCAGCAGATCCCTTCTGTTTTGAATACTGCAGCAGTGAAGAGAAGGACATCTACTATTATGTAAGATTTTACACAACTGTACTTTATACCTTAAGTAGGTACATCACTTTTGGAAAATGGAACAACTCTTCGTTTCATTTGTTCCACGAGGGGAAGGAGAGAATGACACACTGAAGGGAGTTAAAACACCAAACAAATAAAAGAACCACAGAAACGTTCTATACTTTAATAAAACAAAATAACAATTGTAGCAAAGCTTTCGGGTTTCCCCTTCCTCAGCGCTAGTTCCACTGTTTCTGTGGTTCTTTTGTTTGGTGATTGGATTTATATACTGAACACAGTTTACTGCAGTGGATTCGTTTTTTGTTGTTTTTGACTCTGAAGGGAGTTGCCAAGAGTGCTATGTTTGCCTTAAGGCATCTGCATCTGATCACCCATTTGAAGATGCTGCTGTTTTTGCCACTTCCAGTGCCTGCTTCACGAGTGTCTCTGTTGCAGGCATATATGCCATGGCCATCTGGTCAGCTGATCCCACCTGTACCAATCACTTTTGTTTGGAGTGCGACACGATTCAGTCCTCTTTTTGCACTTCACTATTGCAGGAATCTGCCAACAGAGCTTTTGCCATTTGGCTGCCTTCCAGCTTCTACAACCCAGGTTGATTATATTGCTTGGAATTATTTGCAGTTTGCAAGCAAAAGAAGGGTTGCCCAGTGTTAGATAAAATTGATATGTGCTTTTCATTATCATTTGATTAGTCCGAGGATCCTCCTTTGTCATATGTTCATAGGTCTATACTAGGCTAATGACCACTGGGGCCTTTGTAAACCTAGCCATGCAGCCCAAATGTGTCCCACAGGCTATTATGACTTGGAGGTTGTTTAAGGGATTTATGTTAATTGCAACATGATTTAACTGCTGCCTGTGTTCATCAGAGATATGGGTGTCAGATCAGGGGTGATTTTTTGATTTCCCATCCACTTGTCTAGGTTATGCCTGAATAGGGTTTGGGAAGGCCTCTGCTTCATATGGATAGGAAGCCGATTGTAGAGAATGTGAATTCTCTGACATATATACCTGTCCCTTCAACATGTCCTATTTAAATCACAAGCAACGTTTAAATCCATGGATCTTGATTACTCTCCCACTGTCCCCCTTTTTTGTGTGTGGGTTCTTTAGCATCTGCTCTTCTCTTTAACGGACTAGTATGCCCCCCCCCCCAAAGAAAAAGCATTCATCTTTTATCTTTCCATGAAGATCAACTCAGTTCATACCTGGAACAGAACAAGTAATCATTGGTAATTTCATTTTTTTTTTGTAATTCTGAATGCCCTCATGAAGGCAGATGTCATTATGAAATGCTGTTTCTTTGGAAAGTTAAATCTGTTTTGCAGTGCAGTGTGAGGGCACAGCTCATGTGTTTGTCACACTGCTGGATTTTATCTGACCCTAGTTTCATTCACTTTGGATGGAAGACCAAAGAAACACTGCTAACTTTGAGAGTTCTCAGTACGAATGTCATTCAGTAGATTGCAGTGACTCATACAAATGTTTTGCCTCATGCTGTATTAAAACAGCTTCAAGAAATGTTAAATCGCTGAGATAACAAACTTTTTCCAAAGACAACTTTTGTGAATTTTCAGTTGTTGGTCAGGTTATTCCTTCTATCTTCCCTCTCTTACTTAGCAAGAGAATCATATGTTCTTCCTTGCAAAGTTAAGCTAATTAGTCACCTCCACTCAGCAGTACACTTAGTCTTGTGTGCCATTGTGTCCCCTCATGTCTCTCCTTACTTTTGTCCTCCAAGCAGCACTTTCATAGAAAAGGAAGCCATAAAATGCATATGTCAACTCAGACTATAGGGAAATCTAAGCATCCCAGAAAATGTGGCCAGTAAATACTTAATTTGAAATTCAAACTGACTGCTCACATGGTTGTTTTTACATATAGTAATACTGTTTTAGTAAGCCGTCAACTGTTACTTCATGGATAGCTTTACATAACAATGAAATGTTTCTGTGTACTCATTAAGGAGCACCTCCCAGTCTTTTGATGTGAAACTCTACTTTCTGAAAATTGTCACTTTATTGTATATATCTTAGTAGATGTTTGCTTTATGGAATATTTTCACAGTTTCTCACTGAAGCCTTTGTAAAGCACAGTGGAATGACAGTTTTCATTATCCTTACTTGTGTGCACACTTGTCTTCAGTTAATGTTAATAGTGCTTCATAATGTGCACTGTTAAAACCACTTAAAATCACTCAGCCCTTGAGAATGCCACTTGCAGATGAAAAAAAGTGCTCATCAAAGGCAGCTTGTATTGGCAGCATGATTTTTTGAGCTGTTTAATGTTAACCAAGCAACAGTTTTATTTTAGTTCCATTATATCTGTTTGAATTTTATTAATCACAATTTGGGGTGAATGGTAAACTTATTTCCACTGATGCTCAGTTTATCCAACTTCAAATTATGCTCACTTTATTGATCTACTTTTTTGTAAGTGACCCACCATGTCCATTCTTTAGGTCTCCATTACTTCCCTCTCTCAGTTTTAAGATGTGGGCACAACTCAATGACATACATTTTTCACAAGAGTACTATGAACCATGGAGCACTGGCCACATCTCTTAATTGTGATGGTTCATTCTCTAATGGGGATCAACATGTGTGCTACTGTAAAGTCACATGACTCAGCAGCTAAAGCAGCAAGCACAGCTACAGCACTATCTGGCAAACAACTGTGCTCATACCAGTAATGTACTTAGAAATAATAAAACCTCAAACATTTCTCTTTAAAGCAATGCTGCAACCACAATAGGACAATGTGTATCTTTCCATAAAGTAATGTCTCAGTTGCAAGTGACCAAACAAAGCACCTCAACTCAGGTTAGTCAGCTTATGACCATGCTTGTGTTACTGGCTGCCAGCCATCACATAAGGACAGATTCTACAGCCCCAGTACAAACACACACAGTATGCTAACACACACAAACACAGATGTGAATGCACCACATACCCCCAGACGTTCACATGCACATACTACAGCTGCATATAATGATATGGAAAAATATACCACAAAACGAAAAGGAAAAAATATTGCTCATGTGGAATGTACTGCTGAATCTGTGCTGTCAGAGCTTTACTTCAGAAAACTTGCTAGCAAGCAGATAAAAGGTTGTCTGTATGTCTGTCCGTCTTCAACAGTTTTAGCAATACCCAAAACCTGTGGGGGACTCCGATAATAATTTCCTTCATTATTCCATTAATTCCCAGACTGCGGTGGTGGTGCTGCGGTAGCGTTGTCGCCTCACAGTTAGACGTTGCCCGATCGATTCTCAGTTCAAGCGTCTTCTGTGTGGCGACATGCGTGAATGGGCATTCCTTTGTTGAAGGTTGTGCTTTAGGCCCGGCAAGCCAGCATGTAAAACTTTACTGCCAATCATTAGCGGACCGGTGTTCTGCTGTGGCGACCCCTAACCGGGAAAAGCCGAAAGACACAAACAAACATTCCATTAATTCCCAGGTTGATAAATTTATCCCACTCAGATCACTGAAAAATGATTTCTGTTTTGTCATAATCCACTCTCACAGACTTGTTGCAGTGCATTTTTATTACGAGGTTTTATGACACCATCTGCATTACACACATACATACATATGCAGTGTACTAGGGAATCATAGAGAACTGTCCATGTCTCCTCACAGCAGCGCTGTAGTACCTATTGGGGAGCAATCTATACTGTGGCTGGCTGGTGTCCATGACAGTTGGCCAACTGTACTGACACGCTTTGACTACCACCTGGGTAGCAGTTAGGTATTGCTACAATTTTCCTCTGCACTTCTCTGCTGATCATGCTTAACAGTCACACCTGACTTATAAAGACACAACTCTGCACAGCCATGCAAAGTGACACACACACATATATATTGGTGAAC